>NC_057731.1:56400899-56439231 GCF_004010195.1 Chiloscyllium plagiosum | reverse complement strand
GCCCCCCGCCCCCGCCCTGCCCCTGCCCCTGCCCCTGCCCCTGCCCCCGCCCCTGCCCCTGCCTCCTCAATCTCACGGAGCAGCAGCATTCAGTGCTCGGTGTCTGGTGCCTCTGGTTTGGAAGACCAACACCAACTGTCTCTCATGGTCAATGGAATAACAGGAGCCAAGGCTTTCGAGTTGGTCAGCCAGCTTGAGAAAATGTACTTTTCAGGTATATCACACCATCTGGAGAGAATGCTCTGGATATAGGATCTCAGCAGGAATCATTGCTGCGTCAAACTTCCACTGTCCAGAGTACAGAGTCGAGTAGCTTTTTAATTTGTCATTTCTCCCTTACAACGGATACAGTAAACACCAGACAGCGTTCCTCCAGGACTGAGGGTGCTACATGTACAGCACAAACTGCACAATCGTACACAGCATAAAGTGCATAAGAAGTGCAAAACCCACACGTTACAGTGTAGTGGAAGAATAACAGACATTGTTAGGATAACAGACATTGTTCTAGCAGCAATTCAAAGTCGTGCAAAGAATTCCAGATGGCAAAGAGTCCGATCATAAAGTGTTAAGGAGCCCGATAGCTTGGGGGAAGAAACTGTTGCCCAGTCTAGCTGTGAGAGACTGAATGCTCTGGTATCTTCTGCCAGATGGCAGGAGGGAGAAGAGTTTGAGTGAGGGGTGTGTGGGGTCTTCCACAATGCTCTTAGACATTTGGATGCAGCGTGTGGTGTAAACGTCTGTAATGGAGGAGAGAGACCCTGATTTTAAAAAAATGACAACAGGGAATAATGGTTTAAGCCTCAGCTCCACAGTGGTGCCTCAGAGTTATGTATTCAAGCAGTTCTCCTGAGATTGGAGAATAGAATCCAGGATTACCCTTTCCGTGCAGGCAAGAGAAAATGCTGCATTTCTGGATGAACCAAGGCTCTGTCCAAAATCAAACAGAACTGTCAGATGCTGCAAAAAAGAAACAGAAACAAAATGCTGTAAAATCTTAGCAGGTCTGACAGCATCTATGGAGAGAAATCAAAGTTAACTTGAATGACCCTGGCTCTGTCTACCACCTTTGGGGGGGATGTGACATTATTTGACAAGGAGCAGCAACATTTTTCTGCCTCCTGCCCCTGCCTTTGCCACATCCCAAACAACATCAGCAAAATACAGATTATCTCATCATTTATCACACATGGCTTGTAATGTTGTTATTGAGTGAGAACTTTCCCTGCATTATAATCAGGTCTGCACTTCATTGACCTTCCTGCACGATGGAGAAGTCTCATTGTTGTGCAAGGCTCTGCACAAATGCAAGTTATTTTCTGTAGACAATATCTTAAATGGATGCTTTGGTGTAGGGAGTAACAAAGAACAATACAGCACAGGTACAGACCCTTCGGCCCTGCACTGATACGTTTTGCCCTTCCATACTAAAACCGTCTTCCCTTACAGGATCCGTATCCCTCTATTCCCTTCCTATTCATGTATCTTGAAAGCTGCTGTTGTGTCTGCTCCCACCACCCCCTCTGGCAGTGTGTTCCAGGCACTCACCACCCTCTGTGTGAAAAACATGCATCATACATCTCTTTTAAACTTGCTCCTTCATCCTTGAACCTGTGTCCCCTAGTAACTGACCCCTCCACCCTGGGAATAAAAGCCTCAGACTTCCCACTCTATCCATACCATTCACAATCTGATAACCTTCTATCAGATCACCCCTCAACCTCCTGTGTTCCAGTGAAAACAAACCCAGTCTATCTAATTTTTATTCATAGCTAAAATCCCCCAGACCAGGCAACATCCTGGTAAACCTTTTCTGTACCATCTCCAAAGCATCCACATCCTTCTGATAGTCAGGTGACCATATTCCAAGTGTGGCCTAACTAAAGTTCAATAAAGCTACAGCATAACATGTCTATCCTTACACTCAATGTCGCTTCCAATGAAGGCAAGCATGCCATAGACTATTTTTATTACCCTATCTACCTGAGCTTACACACACATCCCTCTGCATAACAATACTCCTAAGGGTTCTGCCATTTACTGTAAAATTTCCACCTGTACTTGACTTTCCAAAATGCATCATCTCAGATTTATCTGGATTAACGTCATCTGCCATTTCTCTGCTCATGCCTCCAACTGATCTATATCCTGCTGTATCCTCTGACAATCCTCCTCACTATCCACAACTCCACCAAATCTTTGTGCCGTCTGCAAGCTTACTAGTTAGACCAGCTCCATTTCTTTCCAAATAATTTATGTAGATCATGAACAACAGAACAGCTAGTCACAGCCCTCCATTCCGAAAAACATTCTTCCCCTGCTACCCTCTGTCTCCTATGACTGACCCAGTTCTATATCCATCTTGGTGGCTCACTCCCATATCCTGTGACTTCACCTTTTGTACAGCCTGCCATGAGGTTTGTCAAAGGCTTTATTGAAGTCCATGTAGACAACATCAATTGCTTTTCCCTCTTCAATCATCTTCATCATCTCCTCAAGAAACTCAATCAAGTTAGTGAGGCATGAGGCATGAGGAATTGTGCTGAAATCAATGCACAGAAAATCACAGGGGACTGCAATTTCCCCACACTCAGGCTCCTGCATGGCTGCTGTCCCCCTACTTGGGTTGGACACCACTTGGAGCACTGTGAGCAGATCTGGGCACCACACCTTAGGAAGGCTAGATTGGCCTTGGAGGAAGTTTATGAAAATGATATTTGGACTTCAGCAATTAATTATGAGGAGAGATTACATACATTCGGCCTCCCTTTCTCTGGAATTCAGATGGTTAAAGGCTGATCTGATCAAAGTCTTTAAGATATTGACAGGAAAAGACAGGGGTAGATAAGGATCTTCTATTTCTATTCTTTGAAGTTGTTAGAGCTAGGGGGCATAGCCAACCATTCAGGAGAGATGTTGGGAAGCACTTCAACACACAAAAGGTGGGAGAGACTTGGAACTCTCTTCTGCAAATGACAGTGGATGTTAGATCAGTTGCTAACTTTAGATCTGACACAGACAATACCTTGCATAGCAAACATTTAAGGGATATAGGTTAAAGCAGGTACATGGGGTTTGGCCACAGATGAGGCATGATCTCGCTGAACAGCAGAACAGGCTGAAGGGACTGAATGACCTATTCCTGTTCCTATGTCTAATTCCGCACCTGTACTTGGAAAATCAACCCAAATTAAGGGTGGCACGGTGGCTCAGTGGTTAGCACTGCTGCCTCACAGCACCAGGGACCCGGGTTCAATTCCTGCCTCCGGCAATAGTCTGTGTGGAGTTTGCACATTCTCCCTGTGTTTGTGTGGGTTTCCTCCGGGTGCTTCGGTTTCCTCCCACAGTCCAAAGATGTGCAGGTCAGGGTGAATTGGCCATGCTAAATTGCCCGTAGTGTTAGGTGCAGGGGTAAATGTAGGGGTATGGATGGGTTGCTCCTCTTCGGAGGGTCGGTGTGGACTTGTTGGGCCGAAGGGCCTGTTTCCACACTGTAAGTAATCTAATCTCGTCTAATTTAGACCTGAGCATGACTTCTATACGTGAGGCATGAACATGCTATTCAGTGTTGCTGTACTGTCCCTCGCATTTCTCTGATTGAAAAGCAGCTTTTCAGAGCAATCTTTGCAGCATACTGTACTCACACGAGCCATTTGTGCTTTCAACATCTCACAGTCAGAAAAGTATCTGAGTGACCCCATCTCCCATTAGAGCCCAGGGCCAGCTCAGAGTCTGACAGTTTGCTGTGTGAGGTGTTCAGGGAGCTGTTAGCCAGTCTCAGAGCCTCCTGAGCTGACCCTGCTGCTTCCTACGATAGCTTCCTCAGGATCTGCCAGACAGCATGGAAAAGGAAAGTTAGCATGCAGTGTTCTGGGTCTTCACACCACTGAGATTGTAAGACATTGCCTGCAGATTTCTGTACATGTGTCTGCCTGGGATTAAAATTAACACTTGTACAAGGAATACCTAATCTTCGCTGTGATTTCTTGTTATCTGTGTGTGACTGTGGGACTCAATGCTGTCCTCATGAGGTATAAATTCCAATAGAGGTTGGGGAAGTGATGGTGCTCCCCTTTAGCACAGCATTGACTATATATGTTTGTCACCATGTTGGGTGAGATCAATGATTCCAGCTCTGACAAGGGCTAAGTGCAGTCCCCGAACCCCCGTTTGTTCAATACAGCCCCTCTCCATCTTCAGGGAGGGGCATGGTGGGGTGACTGACAGAGAATCAACTAATGGCCCATGCTAGCCATGACACTACACTGGACAAACGGGCAGGAAACTAGCCACCAGGATACATGAACATAAACTAGCCACAAAACGACATGACCCACTCTCACTAGTATCCTCATATACAGATAAGGAAGGACACCACTTCGACTGGGACAACACATCCATCCCAGGACAAGCCAAACAGAGACACATGCAAGAATTCCTAGAAGCATGGCATTCCCACCGAGACTCTAACAACAAACACATTGACTTGGATCCCATTTACAACCCCCTGAGAAAAAGAACAGAAAATGATGTCACCACAGGAAATGGCATCACCAACCGAAGGAAACTTAAACACATAAATAGGAAGCGGGCCATGTCACTAGTGCTTCATCCGGAGTCTCACTGATGGTGTTACCTAGTATGGGTGATTAAACATCTGAAAACAAACCTTGCAGCTCAGTGAGCACACCTACATTCAGAACCTCAATCTGAGCTACAAATCTTCTCAAAACTCACTAACTCTGAATGTTTTATTGGGGAACTTTCATTTGGAGAACATATTTTAAAATATTCAGCATTTCTTTCCCATGAATATTTGAGATTTAAATCTGAACTGAAACTGTCTCTTCAATTGCTAAAGCACAGGAAACATTTTGGTGGTTTCCTGCTGTTCCAGACTGAGAGAGGAAATGCAGAGATACTTGCAGCAGCTAACATCGTCTCTAGAGTTTCCCCATTCACAGGTAAAGCTCACCGTCGGATCACCACCCACCCTCCACAACCTGATCCAATGATTCAATCAGCTCCTCAGTCACGAGCACGAAAAGTGAAGAAGCCAACAAACAGTGAAGAGGTTGGGACACGTTTTGTCAGTGGCCTTCCTCTAGACATTAAACCATGTGAGCTTTACCTTGTCTTTCAATTATTTAAGGGATATGAAGGTTCACTGACCAAGCTAACATCCCAGCAGCCAGTTGGCTTTGTTACATTTTAACAGCAGAGCGAGAGCAGAAGCAGCAAAGAATGCTGTCTTCACCTACACTGCAGCTGGACACTCAGATGTGCTGATATCCTCCATCTCAAGCACCTCTGCAAGAATGGAAGCCTCATCAGTTTTGTTAAGTATTTAACTGCTCTAATCCAAGGATTCAGATTTCTCTGTGGAGTGGTGATGCAAGGACGACCTGAATTTTGTTTTCAGGTTGGACGTTGCTGAAGGAGATTTTGGAGAATTGGCTCATTTCCACTCAACTTGGAGGGGATGGAGTGGTCACTAAGGGCTGTGGATTTAAGAACTTTACTGGTGAACTTTTTCCACATGAGAGATTCTTCAAATGCTATTTACTGTAAACAGGCAGAGAAAGAGTTATGTTTTGAGTTTTTGTAAAATAAGAGGTTCAGCTGAGCATAACTCAGATCAGATAAGAACATAATGGAATGCTGGAGGCAAGGGTAATGGGTTAATAAGGTGGTAAAGCATTCATTATGTAGAGCCATTTAACAATATTGAAAGCATTAAGTATGTAAAGTCACTTAACAAGGGGAAAGTATTCATTATGTGAAGCCAGTTAACGAGGTCAAGAAGATTCATTGTGGAACAGCAGATGGCTTAATCTTTCCTATTGATACTCGTTGATTCTAACAGTTACCCAATCAATATGTATGTTGCTTTATCTGGATGCTCTTCCGTATAAATGACTATATAATTCATTAAGAAACTGCTGTTCCAGAGAAGACGGAGAAGACTAGTGAATCAGTGGTTAGCACTGTTGCCTTACAGCACTAGGGCTCTCTCTCCAGGGCCCTGAATAAAAATTAAAGATTAAAACTATACTGTGTCTCTGAGTGCTTTGCTTCGACTGAGGGGGAAAACGGCGGGACGTTAAAAGTAGAAAGTGAACTTTCAACCTCAAATAGCTACATGCAAAAGCACTGACCTTTCACCTCAAACTCAAAGTTCAAGAACAGTCCTAGCCGATGAGTTGACTTTTGGGCTACTAAGCAAAAATAATTGAATTCGTTCTACCTCAGCTCTCAGGCAGCATGGAAACATATTGCAGAGCCTGTAATTTAGTAGGAACAATAATCTCAACACAGCAGAAATAAAGCAATAAAAACAGAAGTTGCTGGAAAAGCTCAGCTCAGCAGCATCTGCGAAGAGAAATCAAAGTTAATGTTTTGGGTCTGGTGACCCTGCTGAACCCAAATTGTTAACTTCGATTTCTCTTCACAGATGCTGCCAGACTGGCTGAGCTTCTCCAGCAACTTCAGTATTTTGTTTCTGATTTACAGTATCCACAATTCTTTCTGGTTTTAGTCAGAAACAAAGCAACAGAGAAATTTACACAGGTGTATTTTGAGAATGATTTTGAGAGGGCAGCATGATATTAAGACAAAGCATGGACTTTGCTCTGAAACTGCTCGTTCTGAACCCAACTTGGGACGATTGATTGTTGGCACAAAATCAAGAGCGTTCCACTCCAAGACTGATATACAGCAAGATAAAATTCACCTGATTTGTTTTTAAATGGATGTTACACCAAACAATTCTTGGTCAAGAATTTGTCTTTGGATAAACAGTCTTAGTTTGTGGATAGAAATGAATGCACATCTTGCAACGTAAACATACCAGGGTGCAGAACTATGTTGGTGGGATAATACTGTTGGTGCCGATCTATGTGCGATCAGCTACTTTTCTACTTCTGTTAGCAAATAAATTATCCACAGAAGTAACACAGGCAATTTATGCAATAAATGACGACCCAGCACACAACAGCAACCTGATGTAATATGCACCATACACCTTATTATGTTCTTCCAAACACACATGCAAATAAGACAGACATTTAACCGCAAGACATCACACTGAATAGAGTTAAGTTTTACTGTTGTCAAAAAAATTCATAATTGGTTGATAATCAAAGCAAGAGTTGTCATGCTAAAATTGAGCTAAACAATAAATCAAATTAGTTCCTTGTCTTGGAGTCAAAATGAAAATAGTTGCAAATGATTGTTGATATTCTGGTAAAGTCTGTGAAGATATGTAGGAAATTCTGGAGTTTCCCAAAGATTAGGTAAGAAGATTGATCTTAACAAAGTGGATGTACTAGAAATAATGGGAAGCATCAAGATAGCTAAGTCCCCCAGGGCCGCACCAGACATATCCGAGGTTACTATGGGAAGGGACGAATGAGATTAGTGTGCCTCTGACGATGATCTTTGCATCTTCACTCTCCACGGGAGTAGTCCCAGATGATTGCAGGGAGGTGAATGTTAATCCTAAATTCAAGAAAAGAAATAGGGAAATCCCTGGAAATTACAGACCAGTCAGTCTTACATCTATGGTAAGCAAGGTACTGGAAAGGATTCTGAGAGATAGGATTTACATTTGGAAAAACATAGTTTGATTAAAGATAGTCAGCATGGCTTTGTGAGGGGCAGGTCACGCCTCACAAGCCTCATGGAGTTATTTGAGGATGTGACAAGACAAGTTGATGAAGATTGAGCAGTGGATGTGGTGTATGTGGATTTCAGTAAGGCATTTAATAAGGTTCCCCATGGTAGGGACATTCAGAAAGTTAGGAGGTGAATTGAATTGAATTTATTGTCATGTGTACCGAGGCACAGTGAAAAGCTTTGTCTTGTGAGCAATACAGGCAGATCACAGAGTTAAGTTACATTGTTAGCAAATAATAGGTAAACAGCAGCAAAAACAAAAACACAGGTACAGGCGAATGTTAAGAGTTTGTGAGTCCATTCAGTATTCTAACAACAGTAGGATAGAAACTGTTGCGAAACCGGCTGGTGTATGTGTTCAGGCTGATACAAAGAAATGTGGCTGTCTGGATACAAAATTGGCTGGCTGAAAGCTGACAGTGAGTGGTAGTGGATGGAAAGTATTCTGCCTGGAGGTCGGTGACCAGTGGGACTGCAGGGATCTATTTTTGAGCCTCTGCTCATTGTAATTTTAAAAAATGACCTGGATGAAGAAATGGAAGGGTGGGTTAGTAAGCTTACCGATGACACAAAGGTCGGTGGTGTTGTAGATAGTGTCAAGGGTTGTCGCAGGCTACAACAAGACATTGACAGGATGCAGAGCTGGGCTGAGGAGTGACTGATGGAGTTCACCCTGGATAAATGTGAAGTGATTCATTTTGGAAGGTTGAGTTTGAATGCTGAATACAGGGTTAAAGACAGGATTCTTGGCAGTGTGGACGAACAGTGGGATCTTGGGGTCCATGTACATAGATCCTTCAAATTTGCCACCCAAGTTGATAGGGTTGTTAAGAAGGCGTAAGGTGTTTTGGCTTTCGATAACAGGGAGATTGAGTTAAAGGGCCACAAGGTTTTGCTGGAGCTCTCAAACCCAGGTTAGACCACATTATCCCTGGTTGGAATATTGTGTCCAGTTCTAGTCGCCACATTATAGGAAAGATGGAGATGATTTAGAGAGGGTGCAGAGGAGATTTACCAGGATGCTGCCTGGAGTAAAGGGTTTGTCTTATGAAAAGATGTTGAGTTAGCTAGGGCTTTTCATATTAGAGAGAAGAAGGAAGAGAGGTGACTTGATAGAGGGGTACAAAGTAATGAGAGGCACAGATAGAGTAGATAGCCAGAGACTTTTCCCCAGGGCAGATCTGGCTGCCACGAGGGCTCATAGTTTTAAGGTGATTGGAAGAAGGTAAAGGGGAGATGTCAGAGGTAGGCTCTTTACGCAAAGCATGGGGGGTGCATGGAATGTACTGCCAGTGAGGGTAGCAGAGTCAGAGACATTAGCGACGTTTAAGCAACTGCTGGACAAGCAGTAAATTGATGGGTGCGTAGGTGATCTTAGATTAAGATAAATGCTTGGCACAAATTCAAGGGCCGAAGGGTCTGTACTGTGCTTATTGTTCTATGTTCGAATGATGCTCCACTGTACGGTCAGGCTGTCATAGTAATGATGAAAACTGTTCATCTGCGATGAATTACAACATTAGAGGATTAAACTTATGTGTTATGTGGGAATTTATGACACAAATTGAATTTGCAAACAACTGAGGTCTTTGGCTTTGCTGGTGAATTTTTGATTTGTGTGACATATGTTTACAATGTATCTCATGTACCAATGTACTGTCCCATTGACTCAGTGATTTCTTGAACATCATGTTTCAATGCTTCATGTTACAATCTGTGATATCCACGTTGAAGAATCTTATACTGGAAGATTTATTCAGTTTAAGGATTTGTTCATGAAGGCTGACTAAATCTTTCCAACCAAATCAATTCAGGGATTGCTAATTAAAACAAAAAATTCAAGTCTGCGATATGTTAAAATGAGATGAAATTGCTTTTAAATGTTCTGTAACTGCAGTGTAGTAAAAATTATTAAAGTGTTTGGAGAGTCTCTGATTTATCATACATCCTGCTGTATATATATCTGTGGAATTTAGATACTTTTGAGAAGTGCTTTCTTTAAAAATGAATGTTAGAAAATCCTGCTGGTAAAGTAACTGAATCCAACATTTGTCAGAAAGCAAGTGATTGTGGAACTAACGGAAATATATTGATGCTGTTGTGTTTCAAAATGGAAGGGTGACCCCTAAAGCTGCTGATTAGTTTTATTTACAGTTTAGAAGAATCTAGAATGAGTGAGTTGTTTTTAAGCAGGTCAGATAATATCAGAGTTGACTCAGAAGCAAGTTTAGTTTCTCTCTTAGGAGGAGTTCAGGGCACTCCAGGGAACCAGTTACCCCACCAGGAGAGTTTGCAAAAATCCCTGCAGGTTGTTTGAACTGAGAAAGTTTAGGCCATCAGATTTGTAAAATTTTGTGCTGTTGTGATTTGTCTCAACACTCCACGGCAAAGAACCTGCAGCATCTATGAAGTACAAGATTGAAATGTTCAGCAGAACTGGATTTTCTCTGGATTTGAATTTCTGTAATGGATAATATTGAGAAAAAGATGAAACTGTTGCTTTGCTGTGTGTTTTAGAGCTTGTTAATAGTCCTATATTTCAAAAGCCTGGTTTGTGCTTTTAAATGTCGTTCTGTTAATAAAATCCATAGCCTTGTGTGAAAATGTTTTAATGACCAATCACAAAGTTAACTAACTAACCAAACAAAAACCTATCAAGTTAGATTTAGTGCTGGGTTAGGTCTTTGATTAGATTAGATTACTTACAGTGTGAAAACAGGCCCTTCGGCCCAACAAGTCCACACCGACCCTCCGAAGAGCAACCCACCCAGACCCATTCCCCTACATTTACCCCTTCACCTAACACTACGGGCAATTTAGCATGGCCAATTCACCTAACCTGCACATCTTTTGGACTGTGGGAGGAAACTGGAGCACCCGGAGGAAACCCACGCAGACACGGGGAGAATGTGCAAACTCCACACAGACAGTCGGCCGAGGTGGGAATTGAACCTGGGTCTCTGGTGCTGTGAGGCAGCAGTGCTAACCACTGTGCCACCGTGCCACCCACAAGGTCTTGTTCAGTTGTACCATCTGCTGGGATCATAACAGTATCTACAACAAAAATATTACTAGGCTTTAGTTTGAGGGTATTTACAAAAGGAGAATTTCACATTCATATTAGCTCCTTTAGCTTGTGAAAAAGACTAATCAAAGTAAAAAGGAAAACAATCTTTATACAGTCTGAGTGCACTCTCCACTCATAGAACAAAGAGAACAAAGAACAAAGAAAATTTACAGCCCAGGAAAAGGCCCTTCGGTCCTCCAAGCCTGAGCTGATCCAAATCCACCGTCTAAACCTGTCGCCCAAATCCTAAGCATCTGTATCCCTCTGCTCCCCACCTACTCGTGCATCTGTCCAGACGCATCTTAAATGAACCTACTGTGTCTGCCTCCACCACCTCTGCTGGAAACACGTTCCAGACGCCCACCACCCTCTGTGTGAAATACTTGCTGTCTGTATCCCCCTTAAACTTTCTACCTCTCACCTTGAAAGCATGACCACTCGTTATTGAATCCTTCACCCTGGGAAAAAGCTTGTCTCTATCCACCCTGTCTTTACCCTTCATAATTTTGTAAACCTCAATCAGGCCCCACCTCAATCTTCTTTTTTCTAATGAAAACAAACCTAATCTACTCAACCTCCCTTCCTAGCTAGCACCTTCCATACCAGGCAACATCCTCGTAAACCTTCTCTGCACCCTCTCCAAAGCGTCCACATCCTTTTGGTAATGTGGCGACCAGAACTGTACACAGTATTCGAAATGCAGCTAAACCAATGTCTTGTACAATTTTAACATGACTTGCCAGCTCTTGTACTCAATACCCCGTCCAATGAAGGCAAGCAGACTATATGCCTTCTTGACCACTCTATCCACCTGTGCAGCCAGCTTCAGGGTTAAATGGACCTGAACTCCCTGATCTCTCTGCTCATCAACTTTTCCCAAGGTTCTTTCGTTCATTGTATAATTCGCTATAGAATTAGACTTGCCTAAATGCATCACATTACATTTGTCTGGATTGAAATCCATCTGCCACTTTTCTACCCAACTCTCCAGTCTATCTTATATCCTCTTGTATCTTTGACAGTCCCTTATGCTCTCTGCTACTCCACCCAACTTCGTGTCATCTGCAAACTTGCTGATCATACCAGCAGTGCCCTCTTCCAGATCATTTATATCCTCTCATACAGAACCTTGGCATTTCTTGCAAATTATCAAGGAAACTGCAATGCAAAAAATTGGTCAAATGCTGTCATTTCTTTTGATCAAGTTCTGTACTGCCAAACAATTACTTTTTCTGAAGATAATTGGTGAGCAAAAGAGATGAGCAGTTTGTTTTATGCAGACTGTTGATAGTTTAGTCAGTGATAGTCATAGAGTCATAGAGAAGGCCAGCATGGAAACAGACCCTTCAGTCCAACTCGTCCATGCCGACCAGATATCCCAACCTAATCTAGTCCCATTTGCCAGCATTTGGCCCATTTCCCTCTAAACCCTTCCTATTCATATACCCATCTGGATGCCTTTTAAATGTTGTAATTGTACCAGCCGCCACCACTTCGTCTGGCAGCTCATTCCATACACACACTACCCTCTGCATGAAAATGTTGCCCTTTAGGTCTCTTCTAAATTTTCTCCCTCTCACCCTAAACCTATACCCTCTAGTTCTGGACTCTCCCATTCTGGGCAAAAGACCCTGTCTATTTACCCTATCCATACCCTTCATGATTTTATCAACCTCTATAAGGTCACCTCTCCGCCTCTGAAAACACCCCCAGCCTTTTCAGCCTTTCCCTGTAGCTCAAATCCTCCAACCCTGGCAACATCCTTGTAAATCTTTTCTGAACCCTTTCAAGTTTCACAACATCTTTCCGATAGGAAGGAGACCAGAATTGCATGCAATATTCCAAAAGTGGCCTTATCAATGTCCTGTACAGCCACAACATGACCTCCGAACTCCTGTACTCAATACTCTGACCAATAAAGGAAAGCATACCAAATGCCTTCTTCACTATCCTATCTACCTGCGACTCTACTTTCAAGGAGCTGTGAACCTGCACTCCAAGGTCTCTTTGTTCAGCAACACTCCCCAGGACCCCACCATTAAGTGTATAAGTCAATCCCTGTTTGTCACTTCCCAAGGAATGGTTTATTTCCCACATCATTATGAATGTTGCAGACCAGTGACAGCTATCTGAATGGGTTTACTCAACAACCACACTCGAAAATTATCCTTGATAATGCTCAGACAAACATATTCCCAGACAGGATTACCAAAAATCAGGGAGACTAACCACTGCTTCACCTTTATAAATATACACAGGTTGAATTGTTCAAGGGGATGTTACTGCTTTATTCTGCTCTTTCAAACCCCAGGGACAGCTGTGTCTGGCCATCAGTATTAAGCTGATGCTCGACTTCAAATCTGAGAGGTATCCGTACAGCGCCGACAATATGCTTCACACAAACCTGTCAGCACCTTGAGGTTGGCTCATTTCTGCTAGACCGAGGAAAGAGACGTTGCTTCCAGAGGCAGAACGGTCAGTGACCAGTCTGCAGACATCACTGAAAAATCAACCTGATGTGAGATGAGGAGGTTACTTTGTTATGCATGATGTTGATGTGATTGGAATGCAGCATCTGAAAAGAATGGTGGGAACAGATTCTATAATAATATTTGAAAAGGAATGAACACATCTTTGCATTTTAAAATTGAAGCAGAATTGCTGTAAATAATTACACAGGAAGATCAGAAATCCCAAAAAGTGACAAAGGGTCACGTGCAGATTGTGGAGGGTGGGGATTTGGGAGGGTGGGGTTTGGGGAGGGAGTAGTGCAGATAAGTAACATTTTTCTTCCTGGTGAGGTTCAGCATCCCCATGATTCTAGTTATGGGATACCTCTCATTTGAGTGCAGCATCCAAACTGTACCACCATCCACATCAGTTCCTCCCTGATCAAAACAGTCCAACTCTATTCAGTTTTGAGTAAATGCATAAATTCAGATTTCATGGTACTTGTAATGCCACGAACCTTCTGCATGCCCTTTCAGGACCCGACATGTTGCTAAACACAAATTTGAAGAAGTCAACAGATTTAAAAGACCAAGTTGAGATCTCTGTGGCACAATTGGTCAGCGCATTCGGCTGTTAACCGAAAGGTTGGTGGTTTGAAACCACCCAGGGACGGTGCGCCACTGTCCCTATCGGAAAGATGTTGTGAAACTTGAAAGGGTTCAGAAAAGATTTACAAGGATGTTGCCAAGGTTGGAGGATTTGAGCTATAAGGAGAGGCTGAACAAGCTGGGGCTGTTTTCCCTGGAGTGTCGGAGGGTGAGGGTGACCTTACAGAGGTTTACAAAATTATGAGGGCCATGGATAGGGTAAATAGACAAAGTCTTTTCCCTGGGGTGGGGGAGTCCAGAACTAGAGGGCATAGGTTTAGGGTGAGAGGGGCTGGTCGGCATGGACAGGTTGGACCGAAGGGTCTGTTTCCATGCTGTACATCTCTATGACCCTATCTCTGAGCTGGAAGAGAAGAAAGTGGGTTGGGGGAAGAAGTGTCTTTTTCACTTTTATGTATGTAGGCATAACAACAGACTAACTCTAATGAGTGCAGACATGTGGTAGGTGCTGTGATTACACAGAGTTTAACAACTGTACTTGAGGTATAAAAGAATTAATTGCACTTCCCCACATACTAACTAACCCATGTTCCAATTAACCTGCTCAGTGGAAATGCTGGCTGTTTCTGTACAGATTGTAGACATTATTGTGGAATAAATCATCAAGAGATCAACTCTAGTGATCCCTAGACTGCTTCCAACCAAGAAATGAGTGCGAAAATGTCACAAGATTGATTCAAATGAGCAACAAACATAGAAAGTGCTGGAAAAACTCAGCAGGTCTGGCAGCATCTGCAGAGAGAAAGCAGAGTCAACATTGATTTCTGAAGCAGAGTCCTACTAGACTCATTCGCACCAATCCAGTGATGAAAGTCCTTTTCACTTTCTAGGTAATTTCTAATCAACTTGTTCAGAGATGTTATTACACATTTCTGGAGCAGGAGGGACTTGAACCCAGGTCCCCTGTCTCAGAGATAGTGACACTATCACTACACCATAAAGACATGAACAGGACCTTGGACTCACCAAGTTTGTGATGATACATGATGCCTTTCTAAACTTAAAATCTTTTGCCTTTTCATGATCAGTATCCCTCTTTTTCCTGCTTGTTCATGTATCTGTCAAGGTGCCTCTTAAACCTTGTACTTGTATTCATAGATCAGAGAGTCCCTCCAGAGGGGAAGCAGGCCTATCAAGCCATCACATCCACACCAACCCTCTGAAGAGCATCCCACCCAGACCCACCCTATCCGTATAGCCCTGCATTTCCCATGGCTAATCTCCATAGCCTGCACATCCCTGGGCACCGATAGGCATATCTTTGGATTGTGGGAGGAACATGCAGCACCCAGACGAAAAGCATGCAGCCACGGGGAGAATGTGCAAACTCCACACAGAGAATCGCCTGAGGCTGGAATCAAACCCGAGTCCCTGGCACTGAGAGGCAGCAGTGCTAACCACTAACCCATGTGTACCACTGTCTCCACCTCCACCACCTCCTATGGCAGAGCACTCCAGGCACTTACCACCCTCTACATAGAAAAAAGTGCCTTCTCACATCTTTAAACTTTCCCCCTTTTAACCTTACACCTGTGTCCCCTGGTAACTGACAGACCTACCCTGGGATAAAGACTCTATCTATCTGTCCCCTGGTAACTGACAGACCTACCCTGGGATAAAGACTCTATCTATTTCATCCAAGCCTTTAATAATTTTGCAAGCTTCTACCTAGTCGCACATCAGCTTTTGATAATCAAGTGAAAAGAAACCAAGTTTGTTCAGTTTCATCTCATAGCTAATACCCTGGTAAACCATTTCTATACCCTCTGCAAAATCATCACATCCTTCTGGGAGTGTGGCAACAGAACTATCCACAATTTTCCAAATGTGGCCAAACTAAAGTTCTGTACAGCTGCAACATATCTTGCTAATTTTTGTACTCAATGCCCCAAGTAAATGAAGGCAAACATACAAGAAACACTTTGTATTTATTTACTCCTGGGACATGGGTATCACTGACTGGGTCAGTGTTTATTTCCTGAGCCTAACTGCCCTTGAGAAGGGGGTGCGAAGCTGTCTTGGACCTGCTGCAGTCCACATGCTGTTGGTCGAACCCCAATGGAATAATGTTCACTTTCTAGTCAACTTTGGAAGATAGGGTTTAACCACACTGGAATCTTATGTGATTAGTAGTTGGGGCGAAGAGTTAGAGTGGATAGAGACAGGTGTTCAGGCAATGAAAACCCCAGGACACTCCAGGTGGCACTGGGAGATCTGTCTGCATGTGTAAATCTTGAATGTTGACTTAGCAAAAAGATAAAACATTAAGAATTAACCAAAGAGCCTTGCTGAAATGAGAGAGATGTTACTGCCACATTTTGTCTTGGCCTCATCAGGACAAGCTGAAGAATTTTACAATCTTTACCCTCTTGCGCTGGGGTGTAAGTTGTTGATCGTTCTTGATGAGTGTAAGATAAAAAGCTTTGACAAAATGTCTCACTTTTCAGCAATATTCAAGTTTTGCAATTTCAATGTGATTAAGGAGAGATAAGTTAAACAATGAGAAATAAAAGTTTTGTTACTGGTTTAAAAATGCCTTCACCTCCTCCCTGGGTGGCCTATAATGCAGTCCAATGTGGTGAACGTTGTCAGTGGGGACATTAAATCAGCCGTGTAACAATATTCTCGCATTGTCTCATTGTAAGAGATATAATATGTGGATCTGTTAATGTGAAGATCTCTGGTGGGTTTATTTACAGCTAAATGAATCAGTCTGGTACATAAGCACCTTGAGACACAGTCTGTGCTGTTAGCGTGACAACGCAGACCAGCCTGTCATCATGACAACCTCGAACTATTGGGCTCATTTACACATTGAGCTTTTTAAAAATGACATCACTCTGAAGGTGAGAGATTGTGAGGAGGGTGACAGGTAAAGGCCCCTCCATCTTTCCATCTCAACACTGACCAACTGCATGCTGGGCAGACCCAGCGATGGCCTACCTTCCTGGCTACCAATGGAGGCTCTGGATTGGTCACAGAGGAGCCTCAGTGGGACTGTGTCACTGTGGGACAGAGTGAGGAGGATGACAAACAAACCCGTGCAGGATTGCTTCACAAATTACCAGGGACGTCCTTTGTTCAAAAGGAACTCAGTATTGACTGATGGACCTAGCATCAAGAAAGGGAGCCACTGAAAGCCACACATGACCTTGCTGCTGACCCTTTTGTTCCCTACCCCTGTGACTGCCCCTCCCCCATGACCCCCATTGTCATTATTTGTGCTTTCGCACCTCCTCGATCCTCGGCCTGGTGGCTGTGGTACTGGGCAGTGGCCACTGTGTTCTTGGTGATACTGTTGAATATGGAAGATTTGATGGTATCTGTTCAACTGGCAGTTGGGAACTCTACCCTCATGGTGCACTTTGACCTAGGGAACAGCCTAATAATTGGCAAGCCAATCAAGGACCTTCCTTAAAAAAGGCGGTGTAGGGGCTCCTGCAAACTCTCCACTAACCCTCACCTCCATCAAATCCACCCACCCAGTGTGTAATCTCTAACCCTGGAACCTTCTGAAAACTCTGCTGCCCTATTGTGGCCTCTCACATGTCTTGGGTTTAAATTGATGCCCTGTTGGTGACTGTGCCTTCTCCTGTCATGGCCTTCATGTTACAAAGATCCTTCTAAAGCTGAGGGCCTTGCTTTGCTCCAGGAAGATATTTCTTCCTCTTGATCCAAGTGCCTGGTCTCAGATTCCCATGATGAGAATTTGGGTCAATGCTGATTTTGAGTAAGCATTGTTCTGTGAAATACTTTAGGATGTTGTTGGGCCCTTTATAAATGCAGGTTGTTGCTGAATAAGTTGCAAAAGCTTAATCAAACATAGGAAAGAATTTCTTCTGTTTCCATAGACAATAAGACCATAACATATAGGAACAGAATTAGGCCATTTGGCCCATTGAGTCTACTCTGCCATTCCATCATAGCTGATTCTCAATCCCATTGTCCCTGTAACCATTGACCCCCTGACGAACTGATTTATAAATTATTCTTTCCCAGTGCGATCTTGAATGCCAGAGATTGAGGAAGGTGTCAGTAGTTAGACTCAGATATGTAGATATATCAGTACAGTCCGATCTCCTCATGGGGCTAAGGAAAGGGAGAAAAATCAACCATAGCTTCCCCACTACCTTACTACCAGTAGTACCTGCCCTAGTTGTCTGATGACTCGATTGGGTCCATCACTGTTTGTCTTGGCGACCTGTTCTTCGACTTCGAATTGAAAAGGAGGTCACTGGACATTGTTTCAGAAAGATGTGGTGCTCAGCAGTAGACTAGAAGACCGTGGGGGTTAAGTTAGGGTGTGTGTGAGTTGTGGAAGACATGTTTATACCGTTCTATAACAAAGAAATGGGCATACAGAACAATGATAAAAAAGGTAAAAAAATGATAACTTGAAATCTCAATGAAATAAGAGGCACTAATGTAAAAATGCTGAATATTTAACAATGATAACATCAGGAGATTGTGTATTTTGAGAATATCATATGGATAATCTGCGTTATCAATTTAAAAGGATACCATAGAACATAGAAAATTCCAGCGCAGGACAGGCCCTTCGGCCCTCGATGTTGTGCTGACCTGTGGAACCAACCAGAAGCCTATCTAACCCACACTATTCCATTCTCGTCCATATGTTTATCCATTTAAGACCATTTAAATGCCCTTAAAGTTGGTGAGTCTACTACTATTGCAGGCAGAGCATTCCGCTCCTCTACTACTCTGAGTAAAGAGACTACTCTGACATTTGTTCTATATCTATCACCCCTCAATTTAAAGCTATCTCTTCGTGCTAGCCATCACGATCTGAGGAAAAAGGCTCTCCCTGTCCACTCTACCTGACCCTCTGATTATCTTATATGTCTCAATTAAGTCACCTCTCAACCTTCTTCTCTCTAATGAAAACAGCCTCAAGTCCCTCAGCATTTCCTCGTAAGACCTTCCCTCCACACCAGGCAACATCTTAGCAAATCTCCTCTGAACCCTTTCCAAAGCTTCCACATCCTTCCTATAATACGGTGACCAGAACTGCAGGCAATACTCCAAATGTGACCACACCAGAGTTTTGTACAGCTGCAGCATGATCTCATGGTTCCAGATCTCAATCCCTCTACCAATAAAAGCTAACACACTGTATGCCTTCTTAACAAGACTATCAACCAGGGTGGTAACTTTCAGAGATCTGTGTACATGGACACCAAGATCTCTCTGCTCATCTGAACTACCAAGAATCTTAACATTGGCCCTGTACTCTGCATTCCTGTTATTCCTTCTAAAGTGAATCATCTCACACTTTTCTGCATAAACTCCATTTGCCATCTCTTAACCCAGCTCTGCAGCTTATGTCCCTCTGTAACCTCCTTCTGCACTATCCACAAAATCTATCAATATTTCCCATAACAGGCTATTGCAAAAAATACTGAGGCATAGGATTGAGAGTGATTTAGCGGTTTGGATCAGAAATTGGCGAGCTGAAAGAAGACAGAGGGTGATGGTTGATGAGAAATATTCATTGTGGAGGTCAGTTACTAGTGGGGTATAGCAAGGATCTGTTTTGGGTCCACTGCTATTTGTCATTTTTATAAATGACCTGGATGAGGGCATAGAAGGGTGGGTTAGTAAATTTGCAGATGACACCAAGGTCGGTGGAGTTGTGGCAAAGAATGTGGTTGATTACAGAGAGACATAGATGAGCTGCAGAGCTAGGCTGAGAGGTGGCAAATGGAGTTTAATGTGGAAAAGTGTGAGGTGATTCACTGTGGAAGGAGTAACAGGAATGCAGAGTACTGGGGCTAATGGTAAGATTCTTGGTAGTGTAGATGAGCAGAGAGATCTCGGTGTCCAGGTACATAGATCCTTGAAAGTTAACACCCAGGTTGATAGGGTTGTTAAGAAGGCAAATGGTGTGTTAGCTTTTATTGGTAGAGGAATTGAGTTTCGGAGCCATGAGGTCATGCTGCAGCTGTACAAAACTCTGGTGTGGCCACACTTGGAGTATTGCGCACAGTTCTGGTCACCGTATTATAGGAAGAATGTGGAAACTTTGGAAAGGGTTCAGAGGAGATTTGCTAAGATGTTACCTGGTGTGGAGGGAAGGTCTTACGAGGAAAGGCTGAGGGACTTGAGGCTATTTTTGTTAGATAGAAGAAGGTTGAGAGTTGACTTAATCGATTCATAAGATAATCAGAGGGTTTGATAGGGTGGACAGGGAGAGCCTTTTACCTTGGAATGGTGATGGCTAACATGAGGGGACATGGCTTTAAATTGAGGGGTGATAGATATAGGACAGATGTCGGAGATAGTTTCTTTACTCAGAGAGTAGTAGGGGTGTGGAACGCACTGCCTGCAGCAGAGTAGATTTGCCAACTTTAAGGGCATTTAAATTGTCATTGGATTGGCACATGGACGGGAATGGAAAAGTGTAGGTTAGGTGGGCTTCAGATTGTTTCCATAGGTCAGCGCAACATCGAGGGCTGACGGACCTGTACTGCGCTGGAATGTTCTATGTTCTATTACCCAGTACCAAATCTAATGTGGCTTTGCCCCTTGTTGGCCTGTCTACATATTATGTCTGGAAACCATCCTGCGCACATTGGAAAAAAACTGGCCCATCAAACGTAATTGAACTACAGTATTTCCAGTCAATATTTGTGAAGTAAAGACCCCCATAACAACTACCTTGTCTCTCTCACTCCTACTAAGAATCATCTTTGCTATCCTTTCCTCTACATCTCTGGAACAATTCAGAAGCTGATAGAAAACTCACAACAGGGGGACCTATCATTTCCTATTTCTAACCTTTGCCCATACTAGCTCAGTGGATGAGTCCTCAAATGTCCTTTCTGACACTATAACACTGTCCTTGACTAACAATGCCACACTTTCCCCTCTTTAACATTTTCTCTGTTCTTACTAAAACATCTAAACCCTGGAACCTGCAATAACCATTCCTGTTCCTGCCCTAACCATGTCTCCGAAATGGCCACAACATTGAAAAGGGAGGAAGTGAGGACTGCAGAGTGAGATCAGAGTTGAGAGTGAGATCAGAGTCGAGGGTGAGATCAGAGTCGAGAGTGAGATCAGAGTGCAGAGTGAGATCAGAGTGGAGGGTGAGATCAGAGTCGAGAGTGAGATCAGAGTGGAGGGTGAGATCAGAGTCGAGGGTGAGATCAGAGTCGAGAGTGAGATCAGAGTTGAGGGTGAGATCAGAGTCGAGAGTGAGATCAGAGTGCAGAGTGAGATCAGAGTGGAGGGTGAGATCAGAGTGCAGAGTGAGATCAGAGTCGAGAGTGAGATCAGAGTGCAGAGTGAGATCAGAGTCGAGGGTGAGATCAGAGTCGAGGGTGAGATCAGAGTGCCGAGTGAGATCAGAGTGAAGGGTGAGTGCAGAGTCGTGTGTGAGATCAGAGTGCAGAGTGAGATCAGAGTGGAGGGTGAGTTCAGAGTCGTGTGTGAGATCAGAGTGCAGAGTGAGATCAGAATCGAGGGCAAGATCAGAGTGCAGAGTGAGATCAGAGTCGATGGTGAGATCAGAGTCGAGAGTGAGATCAGAGTCGAGGGTGAGATCAGAGTCGAGGGTGAGATCAGAGTCGTGTGTGAGATCAGAGTGCAGAGTGAGATCAGAATCGAGGGCGAGATCAGAGTGCAGAGTGAGATCAGATTCGAGCGTGAGATCAGAGTCGAGAGTGAGATCAGAGTCAAGAGTGAGATCAGAATCGAGAGTGAGATCAGAGTCGAGAGTGAGATCAGAGTCGAGATTGAGATCAGAGTCGAGGGTGAGATCAGAGTCGAGAGTTAGATCATAGTCGAGGGTGAGATCATAGACGAGGGCGAGATCAGAGTCGAGAGTGAGATCAGAGTGCAGAGTGAGATCAGAGTCGAGGGTGAGATCAGAGTCGAGAGTGAGATCAGAGTGCAGAGTGAGATCAGAGTCGAGGGTGAGATCAGAGTCGAGAGTGAGATCAGAGTGCAGAGTGAGATCAGATTCGAGGGTGAGATCAAAGTCGAGGGTGAGATCAGAGTCGAGAATGAGATCAGATTCGAGGGTGAGATCAGAGTCGAGAGTGAGATCAGAGTCGAGAATGAGATCAGATTCGAGGGTGAGATCAGAGTCGAGAGTGAGATCAGAGTCGAGGGTGAGATCAGAGTCAAGAGTGAGATCAGATTCGAGGGTGAGATCAGAATCGAGGGTGAGTTCAGAGTGCAGAGTGAGATCAGATTCGAGGGTGAGGTCAGAGTGCAGAGTGAGATCAGAGTCGAGAGTGAGATCAGAGTGCAGAGTGAGATCAGAGTGCAGAGTGAGATCAGAGTCAAGAGTGAGATCAGATTCGAGGGTGAGATCAGAGTCGAGAGTGAGTTCAGAGTGCAGAGTGAGATCAGATTCGAGGGTGAGATCAGAGTCGAGGGTGAGATCAGAGTCGAGAAGGAGATCAGAGTCGAGAGTGAGATCAGAGTCGAGAGTGAGATCAGAGTCAAGAGTGAGATCAGATTCGAGGGTGAGATCAGATTCGAGAGTGAGATCTGAGTCGAGAGTGAGATCAGAGTCGAGAGTGAGGTCAGAGACGAGAGTGAGATCAGAGTCGAGAGTGAGATCAGAGTCAAGAGTGAGATCAGAGTCAAGAGTGAGATCAGAGTGCAGAGTGAGATCAGAGTTGAGGGTGAGATCAGAGTCGAGAGTGAGATCAGAGTCGAGGGTGAGATCAGAGTCGAGAAGGAGATCAGAGTCGAGAGTGAGATCAGAAGATCAGAGTCGAGAAGGAGATCAGAGTCGAGAGTGAGATCAGAGTCGAGAGTGAGGTCAGAGACGAGAGTGAGATCAGAGTCAAGGGTGAATCAGAGTCGAGGGTAAGATCAGAGTCGAGAGTGAGATCAGAGACGAGGGTGAGATCAGAGTCGAGAGTGAGATCAGAGTCGAGAGTGAGGTCAGAGACGAGGGTGAGATCAGAGTCGAGGGTAAGATCAGAGTCGAGAGTGAGGTCAGAGACGAGGGTGAGATCAGAGTCGAGAGTGAGATCAGAGTCGAGAGTGAGGTCAGAGACGAGGGTGAGATCAGAGTCTTGGGTGAGATCAGAGACGAGGGTGAGATCAGAGATGAGGGTGAGTTCAGAGTCGAGGGTGAGATCAGAGTGCAGAGTGAGGTCAGAGCTGAGAGTGAGTTCAGAGTCGAGAGTGAGATCAGAGACGAGGGTGAGATCAGAGACGAGGGTGAGTTCAGAGTTGAGGGTGAGATCAGAGATGAGGGTGAGATCAGAGACGAGGGTGAGTTCAGAGTCGAGGGTGAGATCAGAGACGAGGGTGAGATCAGAGACGAGGGTGAGATCAGAGACGAGGGTGAGTTCAGAGTCAAGAGTGAGGTCAGAGTGTAGAGTGAGATCAGAGTGTAGAGTGAGATCAGAGTCGAGGTTGTTTTGCTGATGAATCGCTGCAGCTTTAAATGTCGATTCTCCTGCTCCTCGGATGCTGCCTGACCTGCAGTACTTTTCCAGCAACACATTCTCGACACAACATTGAAGTCCCAGGTACCAACCCATGCAGCAAGTTCACCCACTTTATTCTGGATGCTCCTGGCATTGAAGTAGACACTGTTCAAACCAACCTCTTGCCTGCTGGTGCCTTCTTGCAATCTTGAAACCTTATTTGTGACCTCTATACTCTCTACCCCCTGTATACGCGTACTACAGTTCAGGTTCCCATCCCCCTGCTGCATTAATTTAAACCCCCTGAAGAGCATTAACAACTTTCCCTCCCAGGATCTTCTGGCTCAGGTGAAGGCAATCATGTTTGTAAAGGTCCAACCTTCCCCAGAAAGAGCCACAATTATCCAAGAATCCAAAACCCTCGCTCCTGCACCATCCCTGCAGCCACATGTTCAGTTCCACTCTCTCCCTGTTCCTCGTTTCACTCGCACATGGCACGGGCAACAAATCAGAGATAACAACTCTTTGTTTTAGCTCTAAGCTTCCACCCCAGCTCCCTGAATTTCTATCTGAGATTCCCATCTTTCTTCCTACTTATGTCATTGGTGCCAATGTGGACCACAACTTGGGGCTGCTCCCCTCCTCCTCAAGGATCCCGAAAACATGATCAGAGATATTACGGACCCTGGTACCTGGGAGGCAACACACCAATTGTGAGTCTCTCTCATTCCCACAGAACCTCCTGTCTGTCCCACTAACTCTGGAGTCCCCAGTGACTAACGCTTTGCTTCTCTTCCCCCTTCCCTTCTGAGCAACAGGTTCAGATGTGCCAGAGATCTATGTCCTAATGTTTACCCCTGATAAGTCGACCCCCCCAACAGTATTTAAAACGGTACACTTGTTGATGAGAGGAACAGCCACAGGGGATCCCTGCACTGCCTGTTGGTTCCCTTTCCATCCCTGACTGTAGCACATCTACCTTCTTCTTTTACCTGAGGTGTGACTACCTCCCTCTAACTCCTCTCAATACCCCCCTCCGCCTTGCAAATGATCCAAAGTTCATCCAGCTCCAGCTCCAGTTCCCTAACGTGGATTTCAAGGAGCTGGAGTTGGGTGCACTTCCCCCAGATGTAGTCAGCAGGGACACTAGTGTGACCCTTAACTCCCCCATTCTGCAGGAGGAACATTCAACTGTCCTAACCTCCATTCCCACTATTCAAAATTCCCAACAAGACTCCTGAAAAACAAAAACAAAAACTTGTCACCTTACCATTCCGGTGCATAGAACTGTTTGTTTTGGTTAGAATGCTCTAGAATGTTCCCATTGTCACTCACCAGACCCTCACAGAGTGGAGTGTGGTTTGTGTCTAAAAAAAGCCAATTGATGCAAATCTGTAAATCACCATCTCAGTGCAAACAGCCGGCAGAATGATGGCTCATCCTCATCCTTGGTTGATCACTCCAGATCTCAGTCAAGTGTTGACTGATTCGATGATAAATGGGTGAGAATTGATTGACATGTGGCAGGTGTTAATCCTGATCGCTCCATCACTCAGATAACTGGATTAGACCTAGTTTTGTTTGGAAGTTAATTCTTTATATTCTGGGAGATAATGTAAAACTCCCTTTATTTTTCATTGTGGTTTTGTAAATGACACTGTACGTTGAGGCTTATAACAGAATAATGAGACAATTTTACGCAATGAGCAGAAAGTGCTTGTTATGTCTAAAAGGCATATTTTTAAATTGAATTATTTTAGCATTTAAATAATGAGTGACTGATTGAATGGAGTGTTATGCGATAAATTGTTGATACAGCAGTTCATGCCTTTCTTTAGGAATCATACAACCTCTCATTTCTGAACCTATCCCAAGACAGAAGCATCTGTTATCAAATGGCCATGAAGTTTGGGAACACATCAATTTTTCTTAAAAATACTTCCACTATAGTTTGTCTAAATTTCCTTTCTGCATTTTCATCTATACCCTTTACTTTGAAAGTAATGGCCCCTAAGCTGGAACGTGAAATCATTTCACCAAAGCTTGTTATGGAATGGGGGAGCAAATTACTACAGACAGGAGTCGGAACTGAAATCAGAAGGAGATCCCCGTGGTCAGGAAACATCCATGGAGAGAGAACAAGCTCACATCTCAAGACGAGATGACTCATCAGAGCTCTGATGAAGAATCATCTAGACTCAAAACATTAGCTTGCTTTCTCTTCATGAATGTTGCCTGTCCTGTTGTGATCTCCAGCACTTTTTGTGTTCTATTACAGAATGGGACAACTTTGAAGGAGGCTATTCGGGCCTTCCTACCTGGACTGGTCCTTCAAAAGTGCCATCAATTAGCCTCTCTCCCTTCCGTTTCCCCAGAGCCCTGCAATGTTCTTTTTCCCCTTCAAATATTTAGCAAATTCCCTTTCAAAAGTCATGGTATCTGTTTCCAGCACACACACAGTCGTTAAATGTCAGCAGCTTTTACAATATTCAGCTCTATGCTGCATATCTCCTCTGTTGCTTCTTAAAATCTGCTGGTGTCTGTTAAAGTTATCATTGCTGAGGTATTGAGAGCTACTGATAAAAAGTAGGTTCTCAGACTGTTGTCACCTACTCGGCTGGTTCCATTGGGACGGATCTCCCATTATTGATTTGATCAGCGCTGTTAGTTTTAAAAACTATGTAATTATCAATAGGATAGCTGGAGCTAATGTCTTTGAATTTGTTGTACATGAGCAGAAGTTAATAATCCATATCAGTGTTATACATTACTCAAGCTGACAGCAACCATTATCATGTCAGGATTTAATGGGGCTAGACTGCTTTTGCAGGTGGATTAACAAAACACATTTTGAACACTTAGGGTCCAAAAAGCTAACTTATTCAAAATGATCGCATTGAGTATTTCAGAGAGTAGGGAAGAGAGTTTTAATAGACAATGTGAGCTAATAAAGAGAAATAGAAACCTGTTTTTGATCCAGTTGAGGTCAGGTATGAAGCACATGATTCAATGGGTCATATCCATGCCAGGGCTTTGCAAGGGGAAAGCACAGGGTACCAACAAGATTGAAAACAGCAAATAATGAAAATTAAAACTATTAATAATTTGTACTTATGGAATATCACCAGTTTGAATTTTAGAAAAATTACAGACAGTGAAAAGAGACAAAGCAAAATTAGAAGTTGCTGGGGGAACTCAGCAGGTCTGACAGTGTCCATGGAGAGAAAGCAGAGTTAACGTTTTGGGCAGTGACTTTTCTTAAAAACTGAGGGAAGTCTTCGCAAAATAAGATCCCACAGTTCAGAGGTCATTGAAAGGAATAGGTTGGGATTTGAAACCAGTATGAGAAATCCTCCCTGAGAAAAATCAAAGGGAGAAGGAATGATCATGAATGTACGAAGAGAAGTTGGAATTGTGATTCGATTTGGAGTTAGAAGTGAAAGAAAGGCTCAGTTTTCATTGAGTCCAATGAAGTAATGCATCCACAAACATAAAATGAAAAACAAAGAACAAAAACAGAAATTGGTGGAGAAACTCAGCATGTCTGGTAGGATCTGTGGAGAGAGAAACAGAATTAACTTTTCAGGTCCAGTGACACTTGTTCAGAACTGATCATAATACGGAAAAGGTTGATACATACGCTGAAAAATGTGGATGGGAAGAGGGGAAGGAGTAAACTATAGATAGAGATACAAAGAGAGATTGCGAGAGAGAGAGTGAGTGTGAGAGAGAGAGGCCATGTGAGGACAGCAGCTGGGCATACAAGAGGATGGATAATGGTGAGCTGGGGAGAAAGGGAAGCTGCTAATGGGGTCCATCAGTGGATGAGAATGGTCGACTGTGCTGAAAACACAGTCTGCGGTGTGGGGCTGGGGCGAGGACATGCAGGAGGGGCTCAGGCCCGAACTTACTGAACTCGATATTGAGTCCAGAAGGCTACAGGGTCCCCAAATGGAAAACAAGATGCTGTTCTTCCAACTTGCGCTGTGCTTCCCTGGAGCACTGCAGCAAAACTGAGACAGAGTTGTTGATCAGGGAACAGGGTGGTGTGTTGAAGTGGCCAATAACTGGAAGCTCAGGCAGATAGAATATAGGTGTTGTGAGAAGCAGTCACTCAATCTAGGGATCATTTTGCCAGTGTAGAGGAGATGACATTGTGAGCAGTGAATATAGTAGACTAGATTGTGGGAAAGAGCTGAAAATGTGTTGCTGGAAAAGCGCAGCAGGTCATGCAGCATCCAGGGAACAGGAGAATCGACGTTTCGGGCATAAGCCCTTCTTCAGGAATGAAGATTGTGGGAAATGCAGGTAAAGCATTGCCTCACCTGGACGGTGTGTTGGACCCTTGGATACTGAGGAGGGAGGAGGCAAATGGGCAGGTGTTACACTTTCAGTGTTTGCAGAGGAAGGTGCCGTGGGGCTGTGGGTGTGAAGGAAGGGTGGTATACATCTTGTCATGATGAATAGCATCCCAATTTTGTTTATGGGAGAAGGTAGAAATATTGAACTGGACCACGGCTTGAATTTTGTTCTTCCCTCTGTGTGTTCCACAAGGATCAGTGCTGGGACCTCTGCTGTTCATGGCCTACATAAATGATTGAGACAAAAATGTAATAGATTCAGTTAGTAAGTTTGCAGATGATATAAAGATTGGTGGAGTTGCAGATAGTGAGGAGGATTGTCAGAGGATAAGTGGGATATAGATCAGTTGGAGGCATGAGCAGAAAAATGGCAGAGGGGATGGAGTTTAATCCAGACAAATGAGAGGTGGTGCATTTTGCAAGGTCAAGTACAGATGGAAGTCATACAGTGAATGGCAGAACCCTTAGGAGTATTGCTATGCAGAGGGATCTGGGTGTGTAGGCCCACAGCTCACTGAAGGTGGCAGTGCAGGGAGACAAGGGAGTTAAAAAGGCCTATGGCATGTTTGCCTTCATCAGAAGGGACACTGAGTTTAAGGATAGACAAATTATGCTGCAGCTTTATAGAATTTTAGTTAGGCCACATTTAGAATATTGCGTACAGTTCAGGTCATCACAGGACCAGAAGGATGTGGATACATTGGAGACGGTTCAGAAAAGGTTTACCAGGATGTTGCCTGGTGTCAGGGATTTTAGCGATGGAGAAAGGTTGGATAGACTGGGTTTGTTTTCACTGGAACACAGAAGGTTGAAGGGCAACCTCATAGAAGTTTATAAGATTGTGAATGGCATGGATAGAGTGGAAAATATGATGCTTTTTCCCAGTGTGGAGGGGTCACACAGGACACAGGCTCAAAGTGCAGAGGTTGGGGATGGGGGAGAATGGTCAAAAGTGATGTGGGTGGTGAGGCAAGTTTTTCACACAAAAGGTGGTGAGTGCCTGGAGCACGTTGCCAGAGGAGGTGGTGAAAGCAGACACAATAGTAGCATTCAAGAAGCACCTGGATGGATACAGGAGTAGAAAGGGAATAGAAGGATATGGATCCTGTAAGTGAAGGCAGTTTTAGTATGGAGGGGCAAAATGTATCAGCGCAGGCTTGAAGGGCTGAAGGGCCTGATCCTGGGCTGTATGGTTCTTAGTGTGGGTGCTAATCTGCAATACCTTTAGATCTAGGAGACTGAATGGGTCAGCAAGAATTGAATCATGGGGTTGCAGTGGGAGATTCAATTTCTCCATGGCTGGACAGATTCTGGATTGCATTTATCTGTTTTTGGGACATGGTCAATACTGGCCGTGGTCAATACTGGCCGTGGTCAACACTGGCAAGGCAGTATTTATTAGCCACCACAAAAACAGAATTTTCTAGAGAAACCCAGCAGGGGACAAAAACAGTTAATATTTCAAATCCAGTGACCCTTTGTTAGAACAGTTTTTGTCTATCCTTGGTTTTCTGAGAACATTAAAGGCTGACCTTAAAAGCATTGATGTGGAGACACGTGGATAAACAATGGTTACAACTACCAATTCCTGAAGTACATCAGCACGTATGTTTTTAAAAAACAAACATCTGGATGATTTCATGGACATGGATTTAGTTCTAGCTGCCAATCAACCTGACTGAAGATTGATTGAAGTCAGTTTTATAATTTGCTGGAGGATTGAAATTTATGGCCCCTGAAATGTTAGCTCAGCACTGAAACAGGTGAGAGCTACTGGTAAGTTTGTAGTGATTTGAACCAGGTGGAATTTGGTGACTGCGAGATCCTAGATTGGCTCAGATTAACAACCCCAATCAGGAAGCACGGGTGACCGATATAAACAGGGGATTTAGATTCCCTACAGTACGAAAACAAGCCATTTGGCCCACCATGTCCACACTGACCCTCTGAAGTGTAACCCATCCCCCAACATTTACTCCTGACTAATGCACCTAACACTGCGGGCAATTTAGCATGGCCAATTCACCTGACCTTCACATCTTCAGATTGTGGAAGGAAACCGGAGCACCCAGAGGAAACCCACACAGACACAGGGAGAATGTGCAAACTCCACACAGACAGTAATCCTAGATGGGAATTGAACCTGAGTCCCTGGTGTTAGTAAGGCAGCAGTGCTAACCACTGAGCTACCATGCTGATCGAGACTGCTCCACCATTCAGTTAGATCATCCTCCTCAATGCTACTTTCCCACATGATCTTCATAGCCCTTGACATCTCTAATCTATTGATTTGTCTTGAACTTGCTGCATGCTTGAGATTCCTTGAATTCCAAAGATTTACCATCCTCTGAGCGAACAATCTCTTCCTCCCCTTATTCATACATGGCAGCACAGTGGCTGAGTGGCTAGCAATGCAGCTCACAGCACCAAGGAGCCCATTTACACTTCCCCTGAGTTTCAGGGACTGACTCTGAGCCGGCTGGTTTCAGCCAGTGTACTGTACACAAGTAAATAAAGGGTGACTTGATAACAGGATACTGCCCTCTTACAGTTACTTCAAAAAACTTGAAGAATGTTTTAACATTAAGTGTTACAAAATGCGTACTTGCTAATCTCCTCTACCAAATCAAAACGAGATGACAAAGTGGACAGTTACCCCTACAATTACAATACCCTTTGCTCCAATTAGCAACAGACTCATTAGAATGTTGTTTCAGCACATCATCTCAGAATTGAAGTAAGGTCACTTAGCTCGAATTTCCATCTGTGGATGTTGCCAGATCTGAGTTTTTGCAGCAATTTCTGTTTGTGTTTCTGATTCCCAGTAAATGAGGTTCTTTCAGTTTTTAAGACTTCAAGGGATGCAGGTGGAGTAGGTGAATGAGCTAGAATTTTGGCAGATGGAATAAGATTAGAGTTAATGTGAGGAGGTAGAAAAAGAGCAAAAGGTAGATTATTTCTTAGCTGAGGAGAGTTTGGGAAGTCGATAAATTTTGGAACCTGGCTATCCTTGCCATGAGTTACGAGAAGTGAGTATGCAGGTGCAGCAAACATTTAGGAAGGCACATGGTATCTTACACCATAAAATATAGGGGCAGAATTTGGCCATTCAGCCCATTCAGTCTGCTCCACCATCAGTCATGGCTGATGTGTTTCTCAACCCCATTCTCCTAAATTCTTCCTGTAACCCTTAATTCCCCTTACAAAGCCTTCATTGCAAGGACATTTAAAAACAGAAGTAAAGGTATTTTATTGCATTTGTATAGAATCTTGGTAAGATCTCGCCTGAATATTATGAACAGTTTTGGATTCCTTATGTCAAGGAGAGATACACTTTCCTTACAGGGAGTGTAACAGGCGTTTACCAGATTAATCCCTATGGTAGTGGGAATGTTTGAGGAGATTTTGAATTGTATTTCCCAGAGTTTCAAAGAATGAGGGGTGACCTCATTGAAACTTCAACAGCAATGTGGTTGACTCTTAACTGGCCTCTGGGCAATTAGGGATGGGCAATAAATGCTGACCCAGCCAGTGATTCCCTCATCTCATGAATTAAAAAAAAAACATTCTGAGAGGATGTGAAAGGGGTGGAGTTAAATAAAATGTTTTCCCTGATTGGATATTTAAAAATTAGGAGACATGGTCTTAGGAGAAGGGATAGGCCGTAGAATCATAGAATCCCTAGAGTATGGAAACAGTCCATTTGGCCCAACAAGTCCACACTGACTCTCCAAAGAGTATCCTACCCAGACCCATTCCCCTACCCTATTATTCTACATTTCCCTGACTAATGCATCCCTCAGGTCAAGTGAATTGACCATGCTAAATTGCCCGTAGTGTTAGGTAAGGGGTAAATGTAGGGGTATGGGTGGGTTGTGCTTCGGCGGGGCGGGACGGTGTGGACTTGTTGGGCCGAAGGGCCTGTTTCCACACTGTAAGTAATCTAATCTAAAAAATATAGGAACTAGGAGCAGGAGTAGGCCGTCCGGCCCCTCGAGCCTGCCCCTCCACTCAATAAGATCATGGCTGATCTTTTCATGGCCTCAGCTTCACATACCCGCCCGCTCACCATATCCCTTAATTTTTTATTGTTCAAAACAATATCGATCTTAGCTTTAAAAACATTTCCTGCAGTAGCGTCAAATACTTCACTGGGCAGAGAATTCCATAGATTCACAACCCTCTGGGTGAAGTTCCTTCTCAAGCTGCTCCCTCTAAAGCTTGAGGTTATGCCCTATTGTCCCAGCTTCACCTGCCAGTAGAAACATCCTCTCTACTTCTATTTTATCTATTCCCTTCATAATTTTATATGTTTCTATAAGATTCCCCCCTCATTCTTCTAAATTCCAATGAATATAATCCCAGTCTACTCAAGCTCTCCTTATAAGCCAACCCCCCCAACTCCGGAATCAACCTAGTGAACCGCCTCTGCATTCCCTCTAATTCTAGGACGTCCTTTCTCAAGTAAGGAGAACAAAATTGCACACAGTACTCCAGGCCTCACCAGCACCCTGTACAGCTGCAACATAATCTCCCTGCTTTTAAACTCAATCCCTTTAGCAACGAAGGACAAAATTCCATTTGCCTTCCTAATTACCTGTTGTACCTGCAGACCAACCTTCTGTGATTCATGCACAAGGGCAGCCAGGTCCCTCTGCACAGCAGCATGCTGCAACTTTTTACCATTCAAATAATAATTCTTTTTACTGTTAGCCCTACTAAAATGGATGGCTTCACATTTATTAATATTGTATTCCATTGGCCAGACCTTTGCCCACTCACAATTTATCTATGTTCCTCTGCAAAGTTTCACAGTCCTCTGCACACTTTGACACCTTACACAAAGATGAGTGGGAGAGGCAATGTTTGCAGATAACACTTAGTCCCCAACTCCAAATCATCTCTATAAATTGTAAATAATTGTAGTCCCAACACTGATCCCTGAGGCACACCACTAGTCACTGATTTCTTGACTAACAGGAAGCAATCGATAACCCTCTATCCATGCTAGTTCATTACCCATAATACCATGCACTTTTATCTTATGCAGCAGCTTCTTGTGTGGCAGCTTGTTGAAGGCATGTTGGAAATCTAGGTACACCACATCTACTGGTCCCCACTGTACACCTTGCTCGTAATGGCTTCATAGAATTCCAGTGGATTAGTTAAGGATGATCTACCCCTCATGAACCCATGCTGTGTCTGCCCAATGGGACAATTTCTATCTAGATACCTTGCTATTCCTTCCTTGAAGATACACTCTAGCATTTTTCCCACTACAGAAGTTAAGCTAACTAGTCTATAATTCCCCACCTTTTGTCTACCCCTCTTTTTAAACAGTGGCATCACATTAGCTGTTTTTCAATCTGGAACTTCCCAGAATTCAGCAAATTTTGGAAAATTACCAGAAGTGCATTTGATATTTCTCCTGCCATCGCTTTTAGTATCCTGGGATGCATTCCATCACAGCCAGGGGACTTGTCTCTGCTGAGCTCTATTTGTTTTCCAACACTGCCTCTTCTTTGATAATCATTATTTCCAGGTCCTCACCTACAGAACAAACAGAAAAAGGGTCCCAGCGCCGATCCCAGTGACACACCACTGGGACACACCACAAGCTTTCAATCACACACACAACTCTACACCATTAACCTTTGCCTCCTATTTTGAAGTTAATTTTGGATCCAGTTTGCCAACTTGTCTTGGATCCCATGGGTTCTTTCTTTTTGGATCAGCCTTCGATGTGGGACTTTGTCAAAGGCCTTACTGATGTCCAAGTGAACCATATCAACTGCATCTCCCTCCTCAACCTCTAATCAACTTTTCAAAAATACTCAATTAAAATTAGTTAGGCAGAATCCCTGCCTAAGTTGTAAATAAAAGTTGCTGACTTTACTATGTTGGGGAAAAAAAAGACATGTTCCCTATAGAATAAAATAGAATTGCTACAGTGTGGAAACAGGCTATTTGGCCCAACAAGTCCACACCGACCCTCGGAAGAGTATCCCACCCAGATTCATTCCCCTACCCTATATTTCCCCCTAACACTACAGGCAATTTAGCATGGCCAATTCACCTGGTCTGCAAATCTTTGGGAGGAAACTGGAGCACCTGGAGGAAACCCCAGCAGATATAGGTAGAACATGCAAACTCCACAGTCAGTTGCCTGAGGCTAGGATCAAACCCTTGTCCCTAGTGCTGTGAGGCAGCAGTGCTAACCACTGAACCACTGTGTCATAATAAATTATAACAGCAAACAATTCATTCCAGTGCATCTTGCCTCGTAATAATAGAATTGGATTCGCCCCTACAATGTCTATGATCATATGTAACTGTCATAATCAGAAAGATCTACAGTATAGAAAAAATGTCCTTCAGCCCATCGAGCCTGTGCTAGTCAAAAACAACCTCCTAAGTATTCTAAACCCAGCTGATCACATTGTGAAATGATAGGCATACTGCTGTGATAATAGATGGATGTGAACTTATTCACACAGCATAATCCAAGAATACAATCCTTATGTCAATGGGTAGAATAAAATAACAAGCAATGATTTTATTTTGATCCTCCAGATAATTTTGATCAAAGGATTAAAAGGATGGAATTTTTTAATTTCCTGTCAGCTTGATGGGTCTTTTTGACAGGTCCTCTTGATATTGAAGTTTTGCATTCATTCATTGGGCATTGGACGTGGGTGGCACTGGCTGGGCCAACATTTACTGCCCGTCCCCACTTGCTCCTGGAGAAGGTGGTGGTGAGCTGCCTTCTTGAATTGCTACAGTCCATGTGCTTGGGAGGGAATTCCAGGATTTTGACCCACCGACACTGAAGGAACGGTGATATATTTCCAAGTCAGGATGGTGAGTGGTTGATAATGAGTGAAAATTGTGTCTAACAGGTCCCTTTCAACCAGGGGATGTCTGCTGACTTGGGAAAGTTACCACATGAGCCACCTGCTTCAGTAGCAAACATCCAGCCCTCAATGCCAAAAATGTAAAATGGATTAGAACATAGAACAATACAGCACAGAACAGGCCCTTCGGCCCAAATTTATTTTAACAAGAGTTTGAATAAAAATGATCAGTAGATTTACACCACATATTGTCAACCAGAGAGAGTGGAGAACATTGGTGTCCCACAGCAAGAGAGGAGAGCAACATCACTGAGCAACTGCATCGTGGTGCTTCCGGATTTACACTGTCAGCTTGGGTTTTACTCTGGTAACTAATTTGTCTGTTGAAGCATTCAACAGAAGAAAAACTTTTGGAAACTTATTTAAAAAAATACCAGGAATCCAGTTGGAGTAAACAAATACTAGTACTATTTTACACTTCACCACAGATAAACCTCACCACCACATTTCTGCTGAGCATCATTGATAAGCAGTGGAGCTCGAGTTTACAAAAGTGCCTTTGGTTGTTTGACACAGTGCAGCAAAAATCCTGTACTATTTTTGTTGTCTTTCAATTCTCTCCAAATATTGAGGTCCTCTTCGGAGTGTTAACCATAATTTATTTCATTCAACAAGAATGTAGAAGACAGACTGAGAACCTGCAAGACATTTAAATGATTTGGAGATGCCGGTGTTGGACTGGGATGGACAAAGTTAAAAATCACACAACACCAGGCTATAATCCAACAGGTTATTTGGAAGCACTAGCTTTTGGAACGTGGTTGTGGAGCGTAAGATCATAGAACACAGAATTTAATCCAGAAGTTTACAGTGTGATGTAACTGGAATTATATATTGAAAAAGACCTGGATTAAGTCTCTTTTCCAGTCTTTTTCAATGTATAATTTCAGTTACATCACATTGTGAACTTTTGCTATAAATTCTGTGTCCTACGATCTTATACTCCACAACCGCCTGATGAAGGAGCAGCGCTCCGAAAGCTAGTGCTTCCAAATAACCTTTTGGACTATAACCTGGTTTTGTGTGATTTTTACCTTTAAATGATTTTTTTTTAGATTATTAGATTACATTACAGTGTGGAAACAGTCCCTTCGGCCAAAGCGCAACCCACCCATACCCCTACATTTACCCCTTACCTAACACTACGGGCAATTTAGCATGGCCAATTCACCTGACCTGCACATCTTTGGACTGTGGAAGGAAACCGGAGCACCCGGAGGAAACCCACGCAGACACGGGGAGAACGTGCAAACTCCACACAGTCAGTCGCCTGAGGCGGGAGTTGAACCCGGGTCTCTGGCGCTGTGAGGCAGCAGTGCTAACCACTGTGCCACCCACATTTGTTTACTTCTAATTTGTCTTGTGCAAACGTTTGCTTCGAGGAAGTCCTGAATGTCACACAGTGCAGATATAAGATGCTGATATGTTATGGTCCTTCTTTTAGTCAATCTGTCCAACAGTCTCATCATTACCTTGCAAGTATTTGCAAACTCACCAACATCCGAGAAATGAACTTGACAGGAAAAAATATTGCAATATATTACAATAGTTCAAGTTTGCAGATGACACAAAGCTGGGTGGGAGGGTGACCTGTGAGGTGCTTCAGTTTGATTTAGACAGGCTGACTGAGAAGGCAGATGCAATATAATGTGAATCGCTGTGAAGGTATTCACTTTGGGAGCAAAAGCAGGAAGGCAGATTATTTGAATGGCTATAGATTGAGAAAAGAGGTTGTGAAACGTGACCAGCTGTCCTTGTACACCAGTCACAAAGTAAACAAGCAGATGGTGAAGGTGGCAGCAAATAATGGAGAAGATCCGAGCACGGGGCAGGGATGTGTTGTTGCAATTATACACAGTCTTGGCAAGTTCACACCTGGAGTTTCATACAGTTTTGGTCTGCTTATCTGAAGGGAAATGTTCTGGCGATGAAGTGTAACAAATGTTCACCAGACTATTTCCTGCTGTTTAGGATTGAGATGAGGAAAAATGTCTTCAGTCAGGATAGTAACCCTGTAGAATTCTCTGCCATGGAGTGGTCAAGGCCAAAGCACTGACTGGAGTTCAAGGAGGAGTTAGATATCATTCCTGAGGCTAAACGAGGTCAAACTATGAGGAGAAAGCAAGAACAGGGACTGGATTGAATGATCAGGCGTGATTGTTATGGATAGCTAACAGGTTTCATCCTCATTAACACTCAACACTGGAGCCCCCCAGGGGAGAGTACTCAGCCCCCTACTGTACTCACTGTATACCCATGATGCGTCTCCAAATACTAGACTAATGTCATTTACAACTTTGCTGATGACACCACCATAGTTGGTTAAATCTCAGATGGCGATGAAACAGACTACAGACAGGAGGTGGAAGACCTGGGAAAATGGTGCACTGAGAACAACCTAGCTCTCAATGCAGGCAAAACCAAGGAATTCATTATTGACTTTCAGCGGGATGTTACATTATAGAATTCATCTACCAGGCTCGCTGTCAAGGAAAGGCCGCCTGCATTCTCAAAGATCTATCCCATCCTGGCAATGTTTTTCTACAACCTCTACCATCGGGTAGAAGGTACAGAAGCTTGAACACACGCACCAGCCGGTTTTGTAACAGTTTCTACCCTACTGTTGTTAGAATACTGAATGGACTCACAAACTCTTAACATTCGCCTGTACCTGTATTTTTGTTTTTGCCGCTGTTTACCTATTATTTACTATCTATGCTACTTAACTCTGCGATATGCCTGTGTTGCTTACAAGACAAAGCTTTGCACTATGCTTCTTACTTCGTCTTACTTCGGTGGTAGGCAAAGTAATGGAAAGGGTACTGAGGGATAGGATTTATGAGACCCCAAGATCCCACTGCTCCTCCACCTTACTAAGAACCCTACTGTTAACTCTGTATTTCGCATTCTTATTTGTCCTTCCAAAATGGACAACCTCACACTTGACAGGGTTAAACTCCATCTGCCACTCCTTAGCCCAGCTCTGCATCATATCTAAGTCCTTTTGGAAAGGAAAGACACTGCTTGATTAGGGACAGCCAGCACGGATTTGTGAGGGGTAGGTCTTGCCTTACAAGTCTTATTGGATTCTTTGAGGAGGTGACCAAGCATGTGGACGAGAGTAGAGCAGTAGATGTAGTGTACATGGATTTTAGTAAGGCATTTGATAAGGTTCCCCATGGTAGGCTTATGCGGAAAGCCAGGAGGCATGGGATAGAGGGAAATTTGGCCAGTTGGATAGAGAACTGGCTAACCAGTCGAAGTCAGAGAGTGGTGGTAGATGGTAAATATTCAGCCTGGAGCCCAGTTACAAGTGGAGTTCCGCAGGGATCAGTTCTGGGTCCTCTGCTGTTTGTAATTTTTATTAATAACTTGGAAGAGGGAGTCGAAGGGTGAGTCAGTAAATTTGCAGACGATACGAAGATTGGTGGAGATGTGGATAGTCAGGAGAGCTGTTGTCGGCTGCAAAAGGACTTAGATATGATGCAGAGCTGGGCTAAGGAGTGGCAGATGGAGTTCAACCCTGTCAAGTGTGAGGTTGTCCATTTTGGAAGGACAAATAAGAATGCAGAATACAGAGTTAACAGTAGGGTTCTTAGTAAGGTGGAGGAGCAGTGGGATCTTGGGGTCTATGTTCATAGCTCTTTGAAAGTTGCCACTCAGGTGGATAGAGCTTGGTGTATTAGCGTTCATTAGCAGAGGGATTGAATTCAAGAGTCGTGAAGTGATGTTACAGCTGTACAGGACTTTGGTTAGGCCACATTTGGAATACTGTGTG
>NC_057731.1:56393323-56400850 GCF_004010195.1 Chiloscyllium plagiosum | reverse complement strand
TTTATTGTGAAGGGTGGAAGGTATAGGGGGGGATGTCAGGGGTAGGTTCTTTACCCAGAGAGTGATGGGGGCATGGAATGCGCTGCCTATGGGAATGGCAGAGTCAGAATCATTGGTGACCTTAAAGCGGCAATTGGATAGGTACATAGACAGGTGCTTAAGCTAGGACAAATATTCGGCACAACATCGTGGGCCGAAGGGCCTGTTCTGTGCTGTATTGTTCTATGTTCTATGCCTTGGTACGCATGACAATAAATTCAATTCAAATTAATTCAGGTTGAAAGTTCTGAATGGCCTACTCTCTCTCTGGTTTTCGAAGTATCTCATATCGGTTCTTCAGATCTTCATCGAGGCTCACATCAGGCTCCTAAGTTACTTTTAACCAGCATTTACTGACAGAGTATGCATGATGATAAGGATGCAGACAGGCATGCTCCATACTCGACAAGTTCCCAAACTCCTAGCAGAGCGTTGACTGCTGGGGTCAGAGATATCACAGCTCATTCCAGAGGCTCACCTCCATATTCATTATACCCTATGTCAAGGAAGAATGCTCCAAAATCTTGAATATAACTCAGGACAGGAGACCACAGATTGATAAAACAATATTTATGCCATTGCAATATTTGAATGTTTTAAACTTATGGAATAAAACAATTATCCAACCAGTTCCTGATATTTGAAGGATCAGCAAAATTTTAAAAAATGCTGTGTTGGTTTTAACTTTCTGTGTGAAGGCCTGAAGGGAAGGGATTTAATCTTCTCTGTTCAACATTCAGTTCAGCACTGAGACTCGAATTCAGCAATGTCAGGCATAAAGAATTAAAGCTTCACACCTTCAATAGTGAAGGGTGTTTACACATTGATGGGCAGAGATAGTAATTCAAAATTGTTATAGAAATATCAGACTTGTATAATATTTTGGAAATAGTTCAGCTGATTAAGAAAAACAAAACATTCTTTTCAGTGATAGCAGTGAGTTGTTACAGATGACATGTTGGATGATAAAAGTTAACAAAACACAGTAAATCCAATGGTGATTGAATTTGGATGCTCAAAGTGTGCACCGACACATCCATAGAGCTTTGTGCTCTCCACCATATCAGTTTTTAAGATTCTCATGCACACACTAGCAAGCTGAGGAATCTTCTCATTTCAGAATTACTTAACTGAATCATCCGAACTGGCTTTATAACTGCAATATCCATACATTAAAACATGCATTTTAAATCTCCCTCTAAAATAACAACATTCCATCTGGTTTTTGCTGCTTGCTCTTTTACCCCCTTCCTGCTCTGGAGCCATTATGTTTATGTGGTGAGTCCAGTTGAGCTTCTAATCAATGATAACACCCAGAATGTTGATAATGGGAGATTCTGTGATGGTAACACCATTCAATGTTAAGAGATGGTGGTTAGATTATCTCTTACTGGTGCTGGTCATTGCCTAGCATGTGTGTGGCCTGAATGTTACTTGTCACTTGTCAGCCCAAGTCTGGATATTGTCAATGATCTTGTTGCATTTGAACATGGACTGCTTCAGTACCTGAGAAGTCAATAAATAGTGCTGAACTTTTGTACAATAATCAGCAAACATTCCTACTTTCTTCCATCATAAGGTCAGAAGGTCATTGATGAAGCAGGTGAAGGTGGTTGGGTCTAGAACACTACCCTGAGGAACTCCTCAGCTCCAAGATATCTCTACATATGAGTGACCTCAAACAACCACAACCATCTTCCTATGTGCCAAGTGAGACTCCAAACCGAAGAGAGTTTGCCCCAATACACATTAATTTCAGTTTTGTTCAGACTCCTTGATGCCACATTTGGGTTGAATGAGGCCTGGATATTGGAAGGGCTATCACTCTCAACTTAGAGGATTATAAGAAAAAGGGCATTTTATATCTGAAGCAATTCATGGAAAGTTCACTCCAATGATTCCTGGGATGGAATGGAACTTTCTGAAGAAGAAAAGGTTTGACAGATCGGAGGTGTATCCATTGAAATTTAGTTGACTGAGAGGTGATCTTATTGAAACATATCAGATTCTGAGAGGTCTTGACAAGGTAGATGCTAAAAGGATTGTGGAAGAGACTAGAACCAATGTATGCAGTTTAAAAGTATGGGGTTGGCCACTTAAAAACAGATGGAGGTTTCCAGTCTCCTAGAGGTTCATGAGGCCATGGAAATCTCCTCTCCGGAGATGGAGAAGGCTGGGTCACTGAGCATTTTTTAAGCAGAATTATACAGATTCTTGATTGAGACATAGGTTCTATTTCAAATGGTATGGGGGTAGATGGGAAAGTGAAATTGGGCTACAGTCAGATCTGCTGTGATCTTATTGAATAGTCTCAATGGGAGTGAATGGCCTCCTCCAGCCCCTCAATGCTGGGTACATACTGTCCAATAGGAGTAAAGCTCTATCATTGACAAGAATTACCTGAATGTTATTGATGGGATTTATTACAAGCATTTACTGATGTCCGCTTTAGATAAAGCTACACTGCTCAGGGTAGACAAATTAAGTTATGGTGTTTAAAAATCCTTTTTGTCTCTTTCAATCTGGTGACAGTTCTATTCAAACAGCTCAGTCCCACAGGAGCCTGATAATAATTAGCCCAGATTCCCATTTGTAGATTATGTTCTCTATTGCAGGAAGCGGTTGAGAACACAGGATCCTGCAGTTGTTCAGTGACTGGATTGCAAAAGGTCAGAACATCTCTTGTAATCTGTACATGCTTTCCCTCTCAATACAAAGATGGAGAATAATACTGATGTTCATTGAATTCCACATTTCCTTCCATTTGGAATAGTATATTCAGCACACTGCAAGAAGTGAAACACTGGCCAGAACCTTCTAATTTTTGTTTCTAAGTGTGGTTATGGGCATCAGAATACAGAACACCCTCTAACACAGTGAAAGGGAGAGCCCTTTGGATCTTTTGTCGAGGTGATTACCTGATTGGTCCAGGAAACGATCAACCAGAAGGCCAATCAGAAACTGGTGTCCCCGTGAGCAGGAATCTATTTCAGAGGCAGAGGCTATTTGTAACACAGCACCATCAATGGCCAGGTGCAGGGACAATCCAGAGAGTAGTCATGTGGTTGGAAGTCACAGGGAGTGGGGGAAAGAGGGCAGCTGGGTGCCTTTCAGTCACAATCCCATATATCTCCATAAATGTCTCTGATCAGAGTCGGGTTGGGGCAGATCAAGGCTATTGCCCAAGCTGGCAGACTGACCACTCAGTTTTATCAATGGGGAAGACTGCTGGGAACAGTTAATTGTGCCAGTGGCATGAAGACCCTCTGCATGTGGTGGAAAATGGACCTCCTCAGAACTTCACTTGGTGCTAGAGTAGGAAGGTGAACCCAATCCCTGAGGGTATGAAGGCAGTGGACTGTCCCCATCTCCAACCTTCCTGACTATCTTACCCTTCTACCTGGGCAGGGGGGGTGGGGGGGGAGAAAGATTCAGCTCGGTCTCTAGCTTTCCTCACAGGACCTTCCTTGCTAAAGTGTTCAAAATGGATTTCTTTTTCCCCCAGACTCAGGGTTCAAATCCTGGAGTGCAGTCTAACAGCTCTGTGGGTGTCCCTGTATCCCACAGGCTGCAACAGGCAATGAACACAACTCCTCCCACCTTCTCCAGAACCATTCAGGACAGACAATAACTGCTGGCCATTGAACAAATGTTTTAAGAAATGTGACAAAGGTCAGACAACTCAATACGCAGGACCATACAACATGAACTTCTGTACAAGAGTTGTCTGACTAAACAATGCCAGTGTGTACAATTAAAGTGTTTAGGCTGCAGGGGGGTTTATTCAAATAGTTATAGACATCTTTGTGTGGTAAAAACAGTGACTGCAGATGCTGGAAACCAGATTCTGGATTAGCTCTCTAGCTTATCTCTCCACCCTTCAGGCTCTCTGCCTTTATTCCTGATGAAGGGCTTTTGCCCGAAACGTCGATTTTACTGCTCCTCGGATGCTGCCTGACCTGCTGTGCTCTTCCAGCACCACTAATCCAGAATCTTTGTGTGGGGTAAGTGGTATACCCCAGACTATAAAAGGGGAGTATTTTCTTTGCACAATAGGCAGCTTTTATAAATTGGAATTTAAATGGTTCTTGGGTAAGTGTCCTGAAGTTGGATCCTAAACCATGAAGGTGCATTCACAGAACACCCATCTGGAACAGAAAGCACAGGATTGTCCGCCCACTGATTTGGATGAAGATCCTGCATTCCCAAATAAAATTCTGTTTAAGAAAGTGTTTCTGACACTATCAACAATTTAATATTCTCCATCTCTACAGAAGAGCTTTCTTAATCTGTATAAGACACTCCCTTCAAGCAACTCAACCTGCCAAGACTTTGATTCCATTTTCAAGTTTTTCAGACATGCTCTGACACCTCCAGGAGTAGGTGAGATTTAAACCCAGACATGAAATGCTACCACTATGCAGACTTTATAAATTGAATTCAAATTCTATTAGCTGCTGTAGTGGGATTTAAACCCATATTCTTGGAGCATTAGGTTAGGCTTCATAGTCTAGTGACATAGCCATTATACTTATCCCATCTCATGTCCCACTGCAAAAAAAAAACACATTTTCTAATTAACCTGTGCAGAGATGTTATTATACATCTCTGGAGCAGATAGGACTCAAACCCAGGTCTCCTACAGAGATAGAGGCACTACCACTGTACCGTAAAAGCCTAAACGTTGCCATAGTCCCACTCTCCTTAGAGACAACTGGTAGTTGTTTAACCAAAGGACCACCATGCCCCAGCCAACAGGAGAGTCCTTCATGGTAACCATAGTCAGTACAGGAATTGAACCATACTCTTAGCATCATTTTGTGTTGCAAACCAGCTGTCCAGCTAACTTAATTAACCAACCCTCTTCCACAAAATCTCAGTGTCCTTTTTATATCAGTATTTTCCAAATGTTATTGCACACCTCTGGAGCAAGCGGGACTTGAACACAGGGCTACTGCTCCAGGGGTATGAATGTTACCATAGAACATAGAAAAGTACAGCACTGAACAGGCCCTTCAGCCCACAATGTTGTGCTGAGGATTAATCCTAATGTAAAATGAAATAACCCTACCTGCACACCTCAACTCACTGCTGTCCATGTGCATTGACATCAGTCACATAAATGTCCCTAATGACTCTGCTGCCACCACCACCGCTGGCAACACATTCCCTGCATTTACAACTCTCTGCATAAAGAACCTACTTCTGACATCTCCTCTATACCATCCTCCTAATGTCTTCAAACTATGAGCCCTCGACCCAGTCAATCCTGTCCTGGGGAAAAGTCTCAGCTATTGACTCTATCCATGCCTCTCATTACCTTGGACACCTCAATCAAGTCATCTCTCTTCCTTCTCTCCAGAGAAGAAGTCCAAGCTTAGTCAACCTCTCAAGATAAGCCGTCCAGTCCAGGCAGCGTCCTGGCAAACCTTCTTGGCACCCTCTCCAAAGCCTCCACATCTTTCCTATAGTAGGGTGATTAGGACTGGACACAACATTCTAAGTGTGATCTCACCAGGGACTTTTAGAGCTGTAGAAAAACCTTACAGCTTTTAAGGTCTATCCCCTTGTTGATGAAAGCCAAAACACCATTTGCTTTCTTAACACTTGTGTGGCAACTTTGAGGGATCTATGTGCTTTAACACAAAGATCCCTCTGTTCCTCCACATTGCCAAGAATCCAGTCTTTAATCCTCGATTCAGCATTAGAGCTTGACCTTCCAAAATTCATCACTTCACAGGCTGAACTCCACACTGCCATTTCTCAGTCAGGCTCTGCATCCAGTCTACGTCATGCTGCAACCTGGAATAGCCCTCGATACTAATCGACGACACCTCCAATCTGTGTGTCATTTGCAAATTTTCTAATCCACCCCTCAATCTCCTCATTGAAGTCATTTATAAAAACTACAAAGAGCAGAGGCCCAAGAGGAGCCCTGCAGGACACTACTCAACACTGACCTCCAAGCAGAATATTTCCCATCTACAACCACACTCTGCCTTCAGTCAGCCAACCAATTCTGAATCCAGATAGCCAAATCTCCCTGTATCCCATACTTCCTGACTTTATGAATTAGCCTACAATGGGGAACCTTATCAAATACCTTGCTTAAGTCCATATACACCACATCTACTGCTCGACCGTCGACCTGTCTTGTCACCTCCTCGAAGGACTCAAAGATTTGTGAAGCATGACCTGCCTCTCACAAAGCCAAGCTGACTGCCTTTAATCACACTGCTTTTCCAGGTAGTCATAAATCCTATCCCTCAATTCTTTCCAAACCCTTGCTGACCACAGACATAAGACTAACTGGGCTATAGTTGCTAGGGATTTCCCATTACCTTTCTCAAAAAGAGAAACATTCACCTCCTTCCAATCCTCCAGTACAACTCCTGTGGAGAGTGAGGAGGCAAAGATCTTCACCAGCAGCTTAGCAACCCCCTTTCTCCCTTTCCAGAGCAGCCGAGGATAAATCTAGCCTGGCCCTGGGGACCTATCAATCTTAATGCTTAAAACCAAAATTTCCAACACATCACCTTCATCAATCTTGATCTCGTCAAGCCTGTATCCCAGCTCCTTAAAGTTCTCATTCACAACAAGGTGAAAACCAAAGCAAAAAAACTCACTTAGGGCTTCCCCTATCTGTTCAGACTCTACACACAAGTTCCCTATACTATCCCTGATCATTCTCTTATTCCTCACAAGTAAAATGCCTTTAGGTTCTCCCTAATCCTTCCTCATAACCCCTCCAAGGCTCTCCTTAGTCCATTTCTGAGCTCTTTTCTAGCAAGCCTGTAATCCTCTAAAGCTGTGCTAGATCCTTGCTTCCTCCACCTTAACATAAGCTGCCTCTTCCTTTTGACAAGAAGCTCCTCTATTCTCAATCATCTAAGGCTCCTTAATCTCACCCCTTCTTACCTATCTCAAGAAGAAATTCATGCATCACTCACAACAACTGCTCCTTAAACAGTCTCCACATGTCTGCTGTGCCCTTTCTGTGGAACAATTGCTCCCAGCCTGTACTTCCCAACTCCTGTCTGATAGCGTCATAATTTCCTTTTCCCCAATTAAATATCTTCCCTTGGTAACCACTAACTTCCCTCTCCAAGGCTATGGCCGCTACGCCACAAGAGGAGCATTTCCATAGCCAGCCACCCAGGGCTGAACTCATCCTTAGTACTTATGAAGTGGCTGTGCTAACCACTAAACGCCCATACTGCCCAAGCCCCCTCTGTTTTATATGTAGTAAATATACTCATTGAATACAAGTAGGAGAAAGTGAGGACTGCAGAAGCTGGAGATCAGAGCTTAAAAATGTGTTGCTGGAAAAGTGCAGCAGGTCAGGCAGCATCAAAGGAGCAGGAGAATCGACGTTTTGGGTATAAGCCCTTCTTCAGGAATGAGGAGGGTGTGCCAAGCAGGCTAAGATAAAAGGTAGGGAGGAGGGACTTGGGGGAGGGGTGTTGGGAATGCGATAGGTGGAAGAAG
>NC_057731.1:56351923-56390872 GCF_004010195.1 Chiloscyllium plagiosum | reverse complement strand
CCTTTTTGACCTGCAATCTTCTTCCCGACCTCTCCGCCCCTACCCCCTCTCCAGCCTATCAACTTCACCTTAACCTCCTTCCCCATATCACATTCCCAACACCTCTCCCCCAAGTCCCTCCTCCCTACCTTTTATCTTAGCCTGCTTGGCACACCCTCCTTATTCCTGAAGAAGGGCTTATGCCCAAAACGTCGATTCTCCTGCTCATTGAACACAAGATCATATTGTTAAACTTGTTTCATGGCTTTTTAAAATCCAATAGAAGACAACAGGCTGATCGCAGTTTTAAACAATTTAGTATTGAGCTTTCAGACCTCACACAGAACCTGTTTAATCCACCTGTTGCCTGATTGATCGATGATCTGATCATTTTTTGAGGACTGTTTATAATTTAGCTATGAATCAGTTAGTTAGAAATGTGACTTGAGAAAGGATGTAAAGAAAATGCTAATAATAATTCATTTTCACTTGGTCATTAGTGGGGAAACTTCTAGAACCAATGATCTGGAACTAAATTAATTGGTACTTGGTTAAATGCAGCTAATGAAAGAAAAACAGCATTGGATCTGTTTCGGGCCATTCAACTGATTTAAACAATCAATCAGTGTAACTGACTTTATTAGATCTGGGAGGAGCCTAGTTCAAGCCCCAGATGCTTGAGAGGTGTGGAATAACATTGCTCAACAGGCTGATTATAAAATATTTAACTGACCTGCTGGGGATTTCCTAACAGGTAACAGATCGGGTTCATAATGGGAATACTGTCAACATGGTACATGGATTTCTAAAAGACATTCGATAGTGTCATAAAGTAGACTGGTGTGTAAAGTAAAGATTATGGAGTAGTAGGAGTTACTAGTTACATGGCTGTGAAATAGGAAACTGAGTCCAATGGTTATTTGATAATTTTGGATTAGAGCAAGGTGTGCAGTGGTGTTGATAAAATGTGGAGTTGGAAAAAACAGCAGATCAAACTGCATCAGAAAAGCAGGAGAGCAATGTTTCAGGCAGGACCCTTCATCAGAACTCTCTAATGCAGTTCCCTAAGGGATTGCTGTTTGAATTCTTACTCTTCCTGATATTTATTAATGACCCTCCCCTTGGTGTCCAGGTCACAATTTCAAACCTGCTGGAACATTGAGTACTGAGAGAAACTGTGGAATTCCAAACAAGTGTAGACTAGTTGTGGGATTGATGGTGGATGAAATTCAATGCAGAAAAGTGTGAAATAATTCATTTTGATAGCAGCAACAAAATTGATGAAACAAAATAAAGCTTAATTCTAAAGGAGGTGAAGGAATTGAGGGAGCTGGGAGTATATATGTACAGCTCACTGAAGGCTGCCTGACAGCCTGAGAGTGGTTTGGAATGCATACTGTATCCTTGACTTTATTTATAAAGGCATAGTGTACAAAATCAAGAAAGTAATGTTAAAAGTGTATAAAATGCTGATTTGCCTCATCTGAAGTTTTATGTTCAGTTCTCAACATCAAACTTTAGGAAGATGCAAAGGTACTAGTAAGAGTATAGAAACTACTGATGTGAATGGTTCTAGGGATGAGGAACTTCTGTTATATTGACAATTGGGGAGTTATCCTGGGAGATGAATAAGAAGAGTTAGTAGAGGTTTTCAAAAGTCATCCGGTGGAGGAGATGGGATGTGATGGAGGAAAGGGTAATTAATAAAAGAAGCAATGGTGATGTGAGAGATTGTTTCATGTAGTGAGTGGTTGAGATTTAGAATGCATTGATAATGTAATGGAGGCAAGTTCAGTTGAAGCAGTCAGGGTGGAGTGGATTATAATCTGTAAAGGAAGAATATTCAAGTTAGAGAGAATGTGGGAATGGGATTTACTAGGATGATTCCTTCACCACTCCCACTGGCAGCCTTAGTGCTGAAACAAAAATGTGATTCTCCGAACAAAGCCAGTGAGGCCAGTCTGCCCTGAACCTGAAGTCTGAGTCCAATTCTGCTATCAGCCGGCTCTCGGCTAATAGGAAGAAGAGTAGGCCATTCTACGTTAGCCATTCAGTTAGATCATGAGCTGTGTCATAGCTCCAATGGTGTGCTTTGGTTCAATAATCGTTTACCAACAAAAATGTAACCAGTAGACAATGTTGACCTATAGTTACCCCCTGCTCCAGGTTGCAGGCTGGGTTTTCTGGTGGTCTTGGGGGAGGTGATCCTAAGAATGTAGCGATGAGGATCCACAGACCTGCCAGAAACAGGCAACCAGAGAGGGAAGAGCAATATCTATCTGATTAGAGGGATAGCTCCTTCAAAAACTCTGGGAAATGAAGGGCTGAAAGATTGAGTTGGCCCAGCCAAAAGAGCAAAGGGAAAACTCCAGTGTGAACAAACCAGTTAAAGAACTTGGCAAGACCATGAGCTGGGGGAAGGAGCCACAGCTCAATGCAAAACCATCCTGCAATATCATTAGCTGCTTTCTGAATCTGAGGATGTGTCACCTCTGCTTGTTAACCATCCTGGGTGAAAACCCTCAAGAAGACTATTTTAATTTGATTATTGTATTGGCTATTCTCTACAGGGTCAGATAATGAATTATTATAATGAAACTAGTGCAGAGTGTCTTGGTTTATACACTGTGTCCAGTGCTCTTTTTGTGTGAATGAGTGTGATACAACTCCCAGCACAAGAGGGATTCACTTGCAGTTGAGAGGACTGGTAGTTATCTACTGATTCTGAGAGCCTTTCCCATGTTATGTTCCATCTTATGATTTATGTCTATCATCCAGTTCAACCCAACAGCTTCCTTCACTGGGATCCAGCCAGAGGATAGCAATGAATCTATTAACCACCTTTTAACTCCTATTAGACTTCTTAATGACTTGAATGCATGAGTAAGTCTGTTCTTGGGGCTGGGTGGTGAAGGTGGAAGACTGACAGTGAGTGGCAATGTTGTCACCTTTTTACATTCTTTATACTCCCACATTAATGTTGTCCTGATGGGCTCATACAGGCTGTGTATGGATTCAATAAAACTGTCAAATAAATGAGGGGAGATGAAGGGTATTGGTAGAATTTATATAGCACCTTTTTTAATATTGTAAACTTTTCAGGACACATTGCAAAAATTGACACTGAACCAAAGACATGAAGACAGTGGAGTAAAGAGTTGGTTAAAGGTAATCTTTCACCGAGCTAAAGGGGAAGAGGAAGCTGGGAGGTTGCAAATACAATGTCTGATGTTGGGCTAAATGAAGCAGGGGCTGCACAAAGGCCGGAATGACACAAATATTTGGAGGCGTGAAGGTTGGTGGAGCTTAGTGCGAGACAGCAAGGGACAATTCCACAAACACTCTGAACAGAAGGATTTTAAAATTGAGTTGTTAGTGGACTGAAATATCTAAGGGTTTCCTCTGGATGTTCCAATGTTTTAACTGGGAAAATAGTTGGTATTGGTGTGCTGGAACATGATGAGCTGATATAGCAACAGTCTTAAATCCAATCTGTATCAAATGGGCTTTAAATATTCTGCCACATGGGACTTTGTCCAATGTCTTACTAAAGTCCATGTAAACAATATTCATTGCACTGTCCTCATCAACCTCCCCACCCCACCCTCCTCCTTAGTTACTTAAAATATTAAATTGTTACCAAGACATTACTTTCCATGCTGACTACCCCTGATCAGTCTATGCCTCTCCAAGTAACAGTTAATCTCATCTCTCAATATTAATCCCAAGTAATTTTCCCACTGATGTCAGACTGATCAGCCCACAGTTATTTTACTGCTCAATATTTTCTCACATCCCCTCTTTGCTTTCCTAATTTCCCTTTAAAATTCAGCCCTCTACCTTCTCCATTTTTCTAAGGTTAGTAAAATATGAATTTTTTTGCAATTGTTATAAGCTCTGTTTTTCTGTATTATCTGACCCTGTATACTTCTGGATGACAAGACTCTAGATTTGAAGGCATTACCCTTTCTATTCATGAGGCTCTATAATATGCCACAGCATTTTGTTTCTTAATGTCTCCCACTGATTTTGTAACTAACTTTCTCTTAAGTAGTTGTAACAAATCTATTTTTGCCAGATTGTCTCACAGCTTTGCAAAGTTTGTTTTCCTGCAATTCGGAATTTCTACTCTGTTCTATCATGAGAGCGCTGATCTCCATAATTATGAAACGCTTCAACAGGTTTGTCATGGCTCATATCAATGCCAGCCTCCCAGAGTACCTCAATCCTGTGCAATTCACTTACCATCACAATAGATCCAAGGCAGATGCTATTTTCTCTGGCCCTACATTCATCCCTGAGATATCTGGATAACCGGGATATCTACGTCATGCTCCCATTTATTGACTAGGTAAAAACAAGGACTGCAGGTGCTGGAAACCAGAGTCTAGATTAGAGTGGTGCTGGAAAAGCCCAGCAAGTCAGGCAGCATCCAAAGAGCAGGGAAATTGATGTTTCGGGCAAATGCCATTCCTAATTTTCCTGCTCCTCTGATGCTGCCTGACCTGCCGTGCTTTCCCAGCACCACTCTAGTCTAGACTCCTATTTATTGACTACAGTTCTACTTTCAACACCATAATTCCAAACAAGCTCATTTCTAAACTCTAGGACGTAGGTATCAGCTCCTCCCTCTGTAACTGAATCCTTGACATCCTGTCCAATAAACCACAATCAGTAAGAAAGGGTGACAACACTTCGTCCACTATCATCCTCAACTCTCAACACTGGTGTCCCACAAGGCTGCATACTCAGCCCCTGCTATACCCCTTACGCACTCATGACTATGTGGCCAAATTCCACCCTAACTCTTTCACAGTTTGCTGACAACATCCCCATTGTAGGCCAGATCTCAAACAACAAGGCAGAATACAGGAAAGAGATTGAGTGCTTGGCAGCATGATGTAAAGACACCAATCTCTCCATCAACATCGCTAAAATGAAGGAGCTAGTCATTGACTTCAGGGAGTGGAGTGGAGACCAGACCCTGTCTGTGTCAATGAGGCTGAAGTGGAGATGGTCGAGAGCCTAATGTTCCTGGGAATGATGATCACCAACAATCTGTCCTGGTCCACTCATGTCAATGTGACAGTGAAGAAAGCACAACATTGCCTCTAGTTCCTCAGGAGTCTAAGAAAGCAAGCAAAACCTACACCTAGAACCTTAACCTGAGCTACAAATCTTCTCAAAAGTCTAAGAAAATTTGGCATCTCCACAAACACTTACCAATTTTATAGATGTACTATAGAAAGCACCCTATCTGGATGCATCACAACATGGTTTGGTAACTGATCTTCATATACTGTGAGAAACTACAGAGAGTTATGAACACAGCCTAGTCCATCTCACAAACCAGCCTTCCAGCCATTGACTCCATCTATACTTCCTGCCTGTCTTGGAAAAGCAGCCAACAAAATCAAAGACCCTTCTGACCCCAGTTTAACTCTCTTCCACTGTCTTCCATCCAGAAGAAGATAAAGAGGTTTGAATACATGTATGAACAGATTCAAGAACAACTTCTTCAAAACAGACTTTGGAATGAACCTCTTTAACATTAATTCAGATCTCTGTGTGTGTGTGTGTCTCTCTCTCTCTCTCTCTCTGCAGCTGTAAGACTGTATGCTATACTCTGTTCTGCTACCCTGATGCACTCTGTATGATACGATCCGCCTGTATAGCACACAAACTAACACTTCTCACTGTATCTTGGTACATGTAACAACAATAATTCAAATTCAGACTCATTGTCTTTTTCCATAGTGATGCTAGATCTAGCTCTATTATGATCACTCATCAACACCTTGTGGGTTATCATTGATCAGGACCAGCCAGATAAATACTGGTGAGCAGTTCACCTCCTGTCCACTATGGAGGAGAAAGTGAGGTCTGCAGATGCTGAAGATCAGAGCTGAAAATGTGTTGCTGGAAAAGCGCAGCAGGTCAGGCAGCATCCAAGGAGCAGGAGAATCGACATTTCGGGCATGAGCCCTTCTTCAGGATTCCTGAAGAAGGGCTCATGCCCGAAATGTCGATTCACCTGCTCCTTGGATGCTGCCTGACCTGCTGCGCTTTTCCAGCAACACATTTTAAGCTCCTGTCCACTATCCCCAAGACCCAATCCAGGAGTGGGCAGAATGTTTCCTCAATTGCCTTTATCATTCCAACCAAAGTAAGATGTTTGTCAACATTGATATCGAAATCTGTTTGCTCAGCTCCACATCCGGTACCTGACACATTTATTTCTCCCACCATGAATACACCATGGTAGTAATACGTACCATCTACAGGATGGATTCACTTCAACAACTTGACAAGGTTCTTCCGACCTTCCAAACTTCTTTCCCCGACCACATACAAACACAGGGACTAAAGACTCCAGCAGCACCAGCTGTGAGCACCTTTCTATGTCACACACCATCCTGACTTTGAGTTATATTACTGTTCTTTCACTGCAGCCAGATCAAAATCCCGGAATTCCTTTCCTACGAGCACTATTGGTGTCGTTACATTGCATGGATATTCCAGTACATGAAGAGAGCTCACCCCCACTTCGTGCAGGGTAATAAGGCTGGGGATATAAATGCTGGTCTTGTCAATGATGTACATCCAATGAACAAACAAGTCATTGAGAACAGCTTTGATACATTGATCATCAGTGAATTTTCAGAGTTTACTGAGAGTGTTTGGTTGAGTCACGTTGTTAATATCTTGGTTGATTCACCACGATAATTGAAACTTGCAAATGATTGCAAAACTGTATTTGTCACCAACAGATCCAGAAAATTATATGGTTTCAAGCAGATTTTCAGCAAATTTGTCAGCAAACCTTTTTATTGTGCACCCAAAGGAAATTGCTGTTCTATAAATTAGATTGCAGAAGGTTCTGTTTTAAAGATGGGTATTTCAGGTGCATACAAAGCCCAGTGTGGGCCTAGTTGGTATAAAGCAGGAGGATTTGTTTGACACATACTTACATCCTGGGCTTGGAAAGAAAGGGCAGAATTTCAAAGTTGGTAGTTGACACATCTTCAGAATGTAGTGAACAGTGAGGGGAGCAATAACAGGTTTGAGAATGACGTAGACTCATGGATTTGGCTGACCCACAACAGAAGTCGTTTGACTTGAAAATTGGGAAGTAATGTACTTTAGTCAGAAAACTGCTGAATAATATAAATGGAATGGACTAATCTTTCTGGTGGTTTGGGACGAGAGAAACATTTGATTAGGACATAAATCTTTAATGGTGGAAGGACAAATTGATGAGGTTGTTAAAATGAAATTATGCTGGTGTCATGACTTTACAATGAAGCATATGGTACTAAAACAAGGAACCTCTATAATTCCCCATTTAGACCTCAGCTGATGTAATAGATTTAGCTTTAGGCATTGCATGTGTGGAAGGATTAGAGAGATTACAGAGAACATGGAACTTCAGAGTAAGGTTTATCTTGTCATACAGAAGATGGAGCACCGACAGACTGAAGGGTGTGGATATAGTAAATAAGGAGACATAGTTGCCAATGCCCAATGTTTGGTAACCAAAGATCACAGATTTGAGGGAGTTGGCAAAAGGCCCACAGATAAGCTGTGGAAAATTGTTTTTATAATACGTCTAGTTATGTTTCAGAAAGCATTGCCTGAAAAGGGGAGCGGAAGCAAATTCAGGAATAACTTTCCAAAGAGAATTAGCTAACTAATCAAAGTGGAAATATTAATAGGGAATGGCCAAAGCATGGGGAATGGGACAAACTGGATAGCTCTTCGTAAACATGTGACTTGGGAGCAGGAGTATGGCATTTTGCATCTTGAACTTGCTTTGCCTTTTAACAAGATTATGTTGATCTTGTTTTGGCATCAAACCTCTTTCCTGACTACCCTGGATAACATTTGACTCCTTTATTAGTCAACAATTTATCTATCTGTACTTTTAAAATTATTCTCATTCTGTCGCAGTCTGGGTAAAACTTTCACAGACTGGGAGAAGGAAAGACAGAGTGTGTCTATTGTACTGTTTTGTTCCATGATCCGATTCCTGGCCTATGCCTTATGCTGACTGATCTCAGCTGAATTGGTAAAACAAATTCTGTGAATGGATTCAGAACATTTACCATCCAATTTAATATTGAATATTACTATCCAAGTTCAGGAACAAAGAGGTTGTGGGTTTTTGTTTTAAAGGAAGTGCAGTGTGAAAGTTGTCAGACTCTATAGGCACTAGTCAGAGCACAGCTGGAACACTGTGAATGGTTTTGCGCCCTTTATGTAAGGAAAGATATACAGACGTTGAAGGCAGCCCAGAGAATGTTCACCAGCCTGTTAGAGGGATTGCTTTATAAGGAGAGGCTGAGTAATTTGGATCTGTACTTATTGGGGTATCGAAGAATGAGAGGCAACCATATTGAAGCATCTAATGGGGCTTGACAGGGTGGATATGGGAAAGGTTCTTCACTGCTGTAGGAGAGTCTACGATCAGAGGGTATGATCTCAGAGTAAGGGGTTGTACATTTAAGATGCATGAGGGGACATTTCTCTGAGGAGAGTGAATATGTGAAATTCTTTATCACAGACGGCTGTTGAGGCTGGGCCATTCATGTGTAGTCAAAGCTCAGATGGACAGATTTTTAATCAGGAAGGAAAACAAGAGTTATAAGGAAAGCTGGGAAAGTGGAGTTGAGGATTATCTAATCAGCCATGATTGGATTAAAGTGCAAAGCAGACTTAATGGGCTGAATGGCCAACTTTTGCTCTTATGTCTTATGGTCATTAGGAAAGGGAGAAAAAAACATCGAGCAAGAAAGTCCCTGGTTTTTATTCCTGGTGCTGTGTCTGGCTGGATACAAGCTCAGGACAATATTGATGATGCCAACCTGAAGATGAAACAAATGAAAACAACTGAACAAAATGCTGTGGGATCCCATGTTCAAATCTTATGACATTAAATACACATGTTCTGTTCCTCTGATTTCACTCAGTTCTGTATTCACTGTAGTGTGAAAGCATTCACATTTTTCACATTTTGCTGCCAGATATTTAGGTCATGGATTCCTTACAGAGCAAAACCTATCTGTCAGTTGGAACCTGCCTTTATCTGCCCAGTGTTGAGTATGTGCATTGAGCCCAGGGTGAAGGGGAAATTCTCTACACTTTTAATTTACTGGATTTTGGATGAACTCATCTTCAGAATGGCAGATGAATAAGCAGAGCTTGTGCAATAAAATATGAGAGACGGTTATTGAAAAATAGACAGGGAATGCAAATATTGAGAATCATAGTGAACATCCTCCTTATAAAAATAACAAAACACATTTACTGCTCCAGTAATCATTTTCCAATGGGCTGGATGTGGAGTCTCTGTCTATGGGATACAGGGAAATGTGGCTGTCTGGATACAGAATTGGCTGGCCAAGAAGACAGCAAGTGGTAGTGGATGGAAAGTATTCCGCCTGGAGGTCGGTGACCAGTGGTGTCCCACAGGGATCTGTTCCCGGGCCTCTGCTCTTTAGAGTTTTTATAAGTGACTAGGATGAAGAAGTGGAATGGTGGATCAGTAGGTTTGTCGGTGAGACAAAGGTCAGTGGTGTTGTAGATTGTGTTGAGGGCTGTTGCAGGCTACAACTAAACATTGACAGGATGCAGAGCTGGGCTGAGAAGTGGCAGATGGAGTTCAACCTGGATAAATGCGAAGGGATTCATTTTGGAAGGTGGAATTTGAATGCTGAATACAGGGTTAAAGACCGGATTCTTGGTAGTAGGATCTTGGGATCCACATACATAGAAACCTTAAAGTTGCCACTTAAGTTGATAACTTTATTATGAAAGTGTATGGTGCTTTGGCTTTAAATAACATGGGGATTGAGTTTAAGAGCTACGAGGTTTTACTACAACTCTATAAAACCCTGGTTGGGCAACATTATCCCTGGTTGGAACATTGTGTCCAGTTCTAGTTACCTCATTATAGGAAGGATGTAGATGTTTTAGAAAGGGTGCAGAGCAGATTTACTAGGATGGTGCTTGGATTAGAGGGCTTCTCTTATGAAGAGAGGTTGAGTGAGCTAAGGCTTTTCACACTGAACAGAAGAAGGAAGAGAGGTGACTTGATAGAGGTGTACACGGTAATGAGAGGCCTAGATAGAGTAGATAGCCAGAGACTTTTCCCCAGGGCAGAAATGGCTGTCACATGGGGTCATAATTTTAAGGTGATAGAGGAAGGTAAAGGGGAGATGTCAGAGGTAGGTTCTTTACGCAGAGAGTGGTGGGTGCATGGAATGCACTGCCAGCGGTGGTGGTATAGTCAGACATTAGAGACATTTAAGTGACTGCAGGGCAAGCACATGGACGGCAGTAAACTGAGGGGTGTGTAGGTTAGGTTGGTCTTAGATTAGGATAAATGCTCGGCACAACATAGAGGGCCGAAGGGCCTGTACTGTGCTGTACTGTTCTATGTTCATTCAGTTCAGTTCACCTGAGGCCCAGGACGTCACCTTGCTGCTGTGCCTGCAGTCCCCACCACCCTGATCATGTTGAATGGCCTCTCATTTGATATTGGTAGCCCTTGGGACTGAACTTCCATCCTGGGCTCCTTAATCCCAGGGAAGGCCCAACAGTGGCCATCTGGTGGACCTTCCTCATTGATCATGCCATAATTATCTGACAGCAGATCACATGCCCAGAGAAAGCCTTGAACTCCACCCAGTGTTTGGGAATGGGACATTGTCATGCCAGTTGTGATATCAGAGCTAACATCATGCTGTCCAAGTTGGAGATTAATTCTGGGGCATTTCAGTGGAACTAATTGATTCAGAAAGGCGCCAAATATAAACATTCACAATCAGCAGTGTTCATGTCTGATCATGTAACTAATTCTTATTGCATTTTTTGAACTTAAAAGGGTGAAAGCTGATGTAAGTGTAACACACAGATGGTAGTGACCGGGACACAATGCATTTGGAGCTACGGGCTTTTAAAATGACAAGATCTACCTTCAAACCCCTCTGATCATTGGGTTAACTGACATGGAAAAATAATTATTAAAATTCCACTTTAGCTACACCAGAGTGAGTATCATTAAAATATATCCTGGAAGTTGCAATTCTGAAAACAAAAATGTTTTTGTAAAAAGGGGTTGTTGTTCGAAATGTTAGTTAAGTTAGTAATTAATTAGTAATGTCACAACTTGTCTGAGACATAAAGAATATATGTTTGTGTATTTATAACAATAACATAAAGTGCTTTACACCGATCATAATCCAATCTTACCTTTTCAGTACATTACTGATGGAGGGCTATCCCACTTCCAGAGGGAATATTAAACCTGAGAAAACAAGGGTCAATATTTATCTCTCAAGTGCTATTTCTATAATAGGTTAGCTGATTGTTATCTCATTGCTGTTTGTAAGATTGTGAAGTGTGCAAATTGACAGTGTTTCCTACATTGGAGCAGCCACTAAAAAACCCTCATTGCCTATAAAGCACATTGGGACACTCCGTGTCACAATGTTATTGAGAGTCATAGCTATACAGCATGGAAACAGACCCTTCAGCCCAACTTGTCTGTGCTGACCAGACATGCCAATCTGACCTAGTCCCATTTGCTGACATTTGGCCCACATCCCTCTAAATCCTTCTTATTCATATACCCATCCAGACGCCTTTGATATAATTGTACTTGCTTCCACCACTTCCTCTGACAGCTCATTCCATATGCGCACCACCCTCTGCATGAAAAAGTTGCCTTCAGGTCCCTTTTAAATCTTTCCCATCACACCCTAAACCCTAAACCCTTTAGTTTTAGACTACCTCAACCTTGGCTATTCACCATCTCCGTGCCCCTCAAGATTTTACAAACCTCAATAAGGTCACCCCTCAGTCTCCGACACTCCAGGGACCAAGATCCCCAGCCTTTTCAACCTCTCCCTTTAGTTCCAACCCTCCAATCCCAGCAACATTATTGTAAGTCTTTTCTGCACCCTCTCAAGTTTAACAATATCTTTCCTGGAGCAGGGAGACCAGAATTGATTGCAATATTCTAAAAGTGGCCTCACCAACATCTTAGACAGCCTCAACGTGACATCCCAACTCCTACACTCAATGCACTGACCAATGAAGGCAAATGTGCCAATTACCTTCTTCGCTATCCTGTCTACCTGTGATTCCACTTTCAAGGAACTATGCACCTGCACCCCTTTGCTCAGCAACACCCCCAGGTTTGTTTGTGACGACTGGAGATTCATTCTGACTCTTCCTGCCCTACTCCTCTAGGTTTGTTTCATCCTTTAGGCAGTGACCTCCTTATATGTTTGTCCTGAAACTGCAGTAGCTGAATTCAGACACAATGCAGAATTGCACGTGATTCAGCCCTGTTTGAAAATGTAGTTATGTTGTACTCTAGCCGAGTGAGTTCATATGCAGCAAATTTGGCTGGGGACTATATCCAAAAATGTCAGTGGAGGCTCATGTAAACAATGCTCTATGATTATATACACTTTCTCCTTTCTCATTCCCACATCTTTAAGTTTCAACTTTTCCTGTGTTTTTGTTACTGCACCATTGACAGTATCCCATTTCCTTCTTTGCCACATCCTTACAGAAACATATGTAAACAATGCTGAGGGTTCAACAATGTTTTAATCTCTCCCCAGCAGATTGCAGTCAAAGCTTTGAGTATTTTTCCACTGTCTGCCTTGGTTTGAAGAGGGATCCTCACCATCTGCACAGCTGTTTTAAAAAAAGGTCCATGGCTGAAAAAATCTTCTGTCTTCATGGGGCTTCCCATGGAGCCTCAGTTTGGCAGTGGGCTGGGGGTATGGAATAAGAACACATTGAAAGGATTTTGTTTTTTGCATGTGTTACCAAGGGCCAGGTAGAAGGACTTCTCAGGATTTACAGAGCTCAGGACTCTGTTGCACTGTGTTACTCAGGCCCTGTTAAACTAGAAGACATCAGCCTATCTGTGGAAAACATCATGGTCACATTATCCAGGGGTGAGCTGAAGTTTTTCCCCAGTGTCCTTCTCAATATTTCTCCCTCAATCAATATGACATTCTGAGCAGTGGGACCCTGCTGAGCATAAACTGACTCCCACTTTTCCCTATATTATAACGGTGACTATATATCAAAAGCTATTCAATTGTTGTGAATTTGCTTTGTCCTGGGGTCATGAAACTAAATTCCATTCTTTCTTTTTTAAGAAATTGTTTATATATGTCAAATTATGTTTGATAACACTGTGGGATGTTTTGCTATATGTTAAAGGTGCTATTTAAATGCAATCTTTAGTTAAATGAATTATATGGATGTAGGAAGAATAACTTTTTTAAAAAAGATATTACTTTAGCAAGTTGACAAGCACCTAGGTAGAATCTCTTTTAATTTCTGTTTTTGAATGTGTTTGTTTCAGTCGTCCAGCTGTAGTGACTGGACACTAGACCAAATGTAAATGGATTGAACTGATGGAAAAACTGAACTAAAGTCATTGGATAGAATTGGACTTTCTTCATTAATCTTGTGGTTTGACAGTAAGTGTTTGTTCAACTCCCTCGAGCTGTTAAGGATTGAACTGCTCATACCTCAGTATATCCCTGGCAATACCATCACACTTGACAATTAAACCTGCTTTTTGGAATACAAGGTGTATGAGTCAAAACAATGCTGCTTGAACTCAGACCTGGAGTCAAATCCAACCCACGCTAATGGAGTGAATGGCTTCTCTCTTTGACAGCCTTGAGGCTGTAAGTGAAATGAATTAGGTTTGCCTATCGATTTCTCTAATGTTCACAGTGCAAAACTGTCGGCATTTCGACACAATTAGCATTAAATTGATAGTATCACTTAGAGACATCATAATAGCAGAATGTGAGCTGTAGGAGCTGATGTTCTATGTTGATAGATTGGAGACTGCACGGCCCATTCCCTGTGTCTGAATGTGTCCATTTGAGGCCAGGCATCAGGCTTTTTGGAATGAGAATTGGATGGATAACAAACTGTTGGCATATTCTGGCAATCCACAAGTAGCTCATTGGCAAACATGTAATCAAGTTAAATACTTAAAATGGAGGCAGGGGGTGTGCACGTATGTGTGCGTAAGAGAGAGACACTGGGAGGCGACGGCTGATTGGCAGGGAGAAAAATTGGCAAGGGCAATTGGGACTTCAGAGGTGTTGAGGGAACTGGAGGGGAGTCGAGCAATGATACCAGGAGAAGGTGAAAACTATGACCATGACTATCCCATGGTTTTAATGTTCTCCCCTTAATTCCACATATAGCTCAGTTTTGTTTTCTCAATAACCTTTCTGATGTTGAGCTGCTGTGGTCTCTTCAAGTCTTCCCTGAACTAATTCTTTTTCCTTAATTTGGTTTCATCAGTTTACCTGAAGTCCATTGATACCTCATTAAGGCAGCAGAGAGCTGTCATTTTGGACATGTCTCAATCTTAGAAAAGATTAATGTCACACTTGAAACATTAACTCTTTTCTCTCTCTGCACAGAAGCTGACAGACCTGCTGAATTTCTCCAGCATTCTCTGTGTTTGTTTCATGTTAAATCATTGCTAAATTTAATAACAGAATGGACTGTACAAACCCCACCTTTCTCAGAGAATGTTAAACTTAATATAGTTAATATTAAAGAAGATCTTGCACACACAAAAAGAGCAGAAACAGAAATAAATGAACACAGATGCTGTGGTCCCCGGGGAGTTGATGTCAGTCTAACTCCCACTCATGTCTCTGGCATAGATCCAGTTGGAATTTAATGAAATTGTGTAAAGAGTGAATTCCCACTGCTGAGGAAGAACAGAAAAGGAACTGGATGTATAAATTGAAAATAGTTTTTCTGCTAGTTTGAGAAGCAAGTTGTTCATAATTGAGAACAACGCAGAACAAAAAAAAAGACAATTGACATTGATTCTTTTAGAATAAAATGGCATGATGGGAAATTGTTAACTTAGCAATTGTTAGTGATGTCAAGGTGAGAGCTTTCTCCTGACAGAGTCAGAAGAAGGTCATGGAGAGGTAGTGATGGCTGTTGATGCTGCAGGCAGTGAAGAAGGTGATGTCTCCTACAACTTTCTCAGAGTCATATGGACAACAGAGAACCTTAACCACCAACATAAATGTTCCTTTGTGTCCAAGGCAAAGGTGCCCTGAAGGACTTGTAGGACTTGCCCTGTAGTGAGGCTTAGTGGTTAGCACGCTGCCTCAGCACTAGAGACTCAGGTTTGATTCTAGCCTCGGGTGTCTGTGTCTGTGTCTGTGTGGGTTTCCTCTAAGTGCTCCACTGTTCAAAGATGCACAGGTTAAGTGATTGCCCATGTCAAATTGTCCATTGTGTCCAGGGATGTGCAGGCTAGGTGGATTTGCCATAGGAAATGCAGGATTATGGGGATGGACTTGGGTGGTATACTCTTCAGAAGGTCAGCGTGGATGCGATGGGCCAAATGGCCTGCTTCCATACTATAATTTTCTTCAATGCCATGATTCATTGGTATGTGCTGTTCATGTTTCAATATTAACCTCTCCAACCCCTCTCTCAATGTGTGGCAGAAGGTGATGACATTGGCAAAAATGTGAAAGGCAGCAAGGCAACATTTGTTTCATCTGTTGGGATGTTTGTAACGCTGGTTCGATGGTACACTCTGGATTGGTGTTATTATTCTGCCCATAGCTGCCTCATGGATCAGGAGCAAAATGGACAACTCTGTTCTCAAAGGAAGCATCCTTCAGTTGTCTGCCCTTGTCTTCAAATAAGCCCAGCACAGATCGACTCATGATGAAAAGAGCTGGTTACTGCCTGGGACGTGCATGTTCATTTGCATGTTTGTTCATATACCCAATGGAATTGTATGTAATGAATGGGGGGTCTGGATGTAAGTTTGCTCGCTGAGCTGGAAGGTTTGTTTTCAGACGTTTCGTCAACATACTAGGCAACATCATTAATGAGCCTCCAGTGAAGCACTGGTGGAATGGCCCACTTTTTATTTATGTGTTTAAGTTTCCTTAGGTTAGTTATGTCACTTCCTGTTCCTTTTCTCTGGGGGTGGTAGATGGAGTCTAACTCGATGTGTTTGCTAATAGAGTTCAGGTTGGAATGCCATGCTTCTAGGAATTCTTGTGGTGTCTTTGTTGGCTTGTCCTAGGGTGGATGTGTTGTCCCAGTCGAAGCAGTGTCCTTCCTCATCTGTATATAAAGATACTAGTGAGAGAAGGTCATGTCTTTTCGTGGCGAGTTGATATTCATGTATTCTGGTGACTAGTTTTCTGCCTGTTTGTCCAATGTAGTGTTTGTTACAGTTCTTGCAAGATATTTTGTAAATTACCTTAGTTTTGCTTGGTGTCTGTATAGAGTCTTTTAAGCTGCTGTTTTAGTGTGTTGGTGGGTTTGTGGGCTACCATGATACCAAAGGGTCTGAGTAGTCTGGCAGTCATTTCTGAGATGTCTTTGATGTAGGAGAGAGTGGCTAAGGTTTCTGGATGTGTTTTGTCTGCTTGTTTGGGTTTGGTGCTGAGAAATCTGCGGACTGTGTTCATTGGGTATCCATTCTTTTTGAATTTCCTCTGCTCTGCATAGCTCCTATGTGCTGCAGTGTGTGGTGGCTCATTGAAATAATGTTGTAATGCAACTTCGTTTGTGGATGTTGGGATGATTGCTTCTGTAGTTCAGTATTTGGTCCGTATGTGTGGTATGTAGACAATGGTCTGAGGTTCCCCATTGGCTGTTCTTTCTACTGCGACATCTAGGAATGGCAGTTTGTTGTTGCTTTCCTCCTCTTTAGTGAATTTTATGGCAGTAAGGCTTTTATTGATAGTCTTGAAGGTTTCCTGTAATTTGTTTCTTTTAGTGGTGACAAACGTGTCACCCATGTAGCGGACCCAAAGTTTGAGTTGGATGTTGGCAGAGCTGTTTGTTCGAGTCTCTTCACTACTGCCTCTGCTGGTTTGTCTGTAGGTTTTGTTGTTGAAGGTGAAGTGGGTGGTAAGGCAAACAGGCAGAAAACTAGTCACCAGGATACATGAACATCAACTAACCACAAAAATCCATGACCCACTCTCACTAGTATCCTCACATACAGATAAGGAAGGACACCACTTTGACTGGGACAATACATCCATCCTAGGACAAACCAAACAGGGACATGCGCGAGAATTCCTAGAAGCATGGCATTCCAACCAGAACTCTATCAACAAACCTTCCAGCTCAGCCAGCAAGCTTACATCCAGAACCTCAACCTGAGCTATAACTCTTAAAACTTTCTAATGGGTGGTCATTGTCAATGGCACACGTATATTTCAGGAACTCCAGCATTACAGTGAAATTAGACACCATTGTGCTCTTACTGGGAAGGGGAACTGCTCTGTTGAACAATGCATTGCCTCTTTGCGAAGGAAGGAACTTGCTTTTATGTCGTACTTTTCACAACTTAATGTGTCCCAAAGGACTAAGTAAGCTAACTATTTATTGAGTTGTAGTCAAGTTTGTAATGCATGTGAGGTAGAAATCAATTTATTCAGCAAGGTCTCTCCAGCACCATCAGGAGATAATTGTTTTCCAGGTGTTTACTGAATTGTTGATAGAGATGCCAGGATGCTTCCTTTGCTTTTCCTTTACTCCAGCAAGAGAGGAAAAAAACTTGATTTAATGATACCAACAACATCCTCAGTGCTACACTGAGATGTCTACTTTCCTGAATTTTCTGCTCAAGGCTTTAGGAATGTGACTTGAACTCTAACCATCTGACATGAAAGCAGTGTCTGTGAGCACCAACTTCTGGCCAGTTATCCTGTGAGGAAGCTGATAAACTAAAGATTTAAAGGATGTAGCCATCTTGATTGCCAGTTAGTACTGGTAATATGATATTATTGTTATATAATATATAATACTCAGTGCAGAAGCAAATTGCTGGAGAAACTCATCAAGCCTGGCAGTGTCTGTGGAGAGAAAACAGAGTTACCATTTCAAGTCCAGTGACCCTTCTTCAGAACCACCAAGTTTCTCCAGCAATTTCTGTTTCCAGATTTCCAGAATATAGAATTCATTGATTTATAATATTCCTGAGACATAGGTTCAGTCCCACTATGGCAGATTCAATCAAAATCTGGAATTTAAAAAAATATTTTGTCTAAAGGTGTTGTAAAAACACCATCTGGGTCACCATTGTCCTTTTAGGGAATGAAATGTCCATAGCTGGTCCGACCTACATGTGACTCCAGACCCAGAGCAGTTTGGTAAAATAATAACTACTCTCTGGCGCTCTGACCATTTCAATCAGCTCAAGTAATTAGAGATGACAATAAGTGTTAACTCTGTCAATAATGCTTACATTCCACACAAAGATAAAACTAAAATATGGACGTGGGAAGTCTGCTCTTGCTTAACAAGAAGAACCAATTTTAACTGTCATTGTCAACTGGTTGTAGATCTGTTGGTGACTATGTCCTGCACATCTTTGGTGAGAGCTGACAGCAATATTTTCTGTTCCTAGTACTTCCTTGCTCACTCCCATTAAATTCCCAGGGGGAAAAGGGTGTCTTGTATAACTTACAACGTGCTGCAGAAAAATGAAATTAATCATTCATTCCCAACACTCAATTAAAATCAAAATACTTCAGGTGCTGAAAATCTGAAATGAAAAGAAAAAATGCTGAAAAGAGCAAATCAGCCATCAATTATGGTGAGAGTAAGACTTGATGATCTGTCTTCAACATGTCTGTTTTAACAGGAAAAATAAGCGTATTATTGAAGTTTCTGAGAGATTGCAGGGCTCTGAGATGCAGAGTCATCTGTGTGTCTCAGTGCTAAATTGCGAAAGGTGAGTATGTAGGTACAGCAAGTAATCAGGAAAGCAAATAGAATGTTACTGTTTATCGCAAAAAGCGAGTTGAATGCAAGAGTAGGAAGGTTATAGTTTCAAAATAATACAGAACGTTGAAGAGACAACATCTGGGCCACTGTGTACACGATTGGTCTCCTTATTAAATAAAGGTATCAATGCATTGGAGGTAATTCAGAGAAGGTTTACCAGACTAATAGTGGGATGGGGGCAGGGGCGATACCTTCTCAGGAAAGGCTGAGCAGATTAGACTTGTATCTGCTGGAGGTTGGAAGAATGAGAAGTGACTTAATTTAAATGTAGCAGATCCTGAGGGGACTTGGGAAGCTGTATGTGGAGGGAATATTCCCTCTTGTAGGGCATTGTACAATGACAGGTCACTGTTTCAAAATAAAGTGTCTCCTAATTAAAGCAGAGATTAAGAGAAATTTTTCTCACCAAAGGGTCATGAGTCAGTGGAAGCTGAACATAGAGACAGATAGATTTGTGATAAGTGGACAAATTGGAGCAATGGGGTGGGGGTGTGTGGTGTGACTCATTCTTGGGAGTAGGGAGTGATGTGGACTATCCACATGATTTTATTGAATATTGTAGCAGACTCAAGGGGCTGAGTGGCCTACTCCTGTTTTAGTGTTTTAGTGTGAGCATCCACTGAGAATTTTCCATTGATTTGAAGTTGGCAGGCTATTGCACTAAAAGATGGAAATGTGTTGCCCGAAATGTCGATTCTCCTGTTCCCTAGATGCTGCCTGACCTGCTGCGCTTTTCCAGCAACACATTTCCATCTCTGATCTCCAGCATCTGCAGACCTCACATTCTCCTCAAATATTGCACTAAAAGGCAAAGTGGAAAACTAGAAACATCGCAGGATCCATGATTAACTGGGACTTTATGGTGATTTTCTAATCAATCTGTACAGAGATGTTACTACGTATCACAGGTGGAACTTGAACCCAGGTCTCTCGGCCTAGAGGTAGGGAGACCACCACTACACCACAAGGACCTCATTAAGATGTAATATATTGAAGCAGAGCTGAGTTTCTGATTAATGCTCCTAGAGGAGAGGTTTAAATAGGCAACCAGGTCAGCATTTCAAATGCTCTGAGGGTGAAATGGAAGCAGGCAAGCTGGAGGTGCATTGGATTATTGACATGCTGCATACCCAATGGCCACAGATATAAAAATGTTTACTAGCAGAAATTTCAAATGTTGAGACTTTTGTCATTATATTATACCTAAACAAAAATACAAACTGCTTTCGCATTGAACTCACTCTCAGGATGTGCAAATGAATAGGGTGTGATGATGCAGAAGGAAAACTAATACATAATGAATAACATTATACTCTTCAGACAAAACCATTGTAAACAAAGATAAAGTGTTCTTGGCTATTGAAAAATGGCACCTTGGATCTTGTTTACTGTATTAAGCTTCTAAGGTACAAATTGCACTCATTTTTACAAAATAAATTTGGTGCAAAATATATGACTTCACAATGTGTAGCACCATTTGCAAATCCTCAGATACTGAAGTAGTCTATATTCAAATGCAGCAAGATCTGGACAATATCCAGGCTTGGGCTGGTAAGTGCCAAGTAATATTTGTGCCTCACAAATGCCAGGCAAATACCATCAGCAAAACAAATCTAAAAACCACCACTTGGCCTTCAATGATGTTACCATCTACTATTCCACTATCGACATCCTTTGGATTACCATTGACCAGAAACTCAACTGGATTAGCCACATAAACACAATGGCTACAATAGCAGGTCAGAGGCTAGAATTACTGTGGTGACTCTACAAAGCCTGTCCACAATCTATGAGGCACAAGTCAGGAGTGTGATGGAATACTCCCCACTTGCCTGGATGGGGGTAGCTCCAACAACACTCAAGAAGGTTGACACCATCCAAGACAAAGCAACCCCTGCTTGATTTGTGCCACATTCACAAACATCTATGTCCTCCATCATTGACAGCTAGTACACACTGCTGCTACTATTTACAAAATACACTACAGAAATTCACCAAGCTTCCTTAGACAGGACCTTCCAAACCTATGACCACTACCATCGAGAAGGACAAGAGCAGCAGATACATTGGATTCTACCACCTACAAGTTACCCTCCAAACCATTCATCATTCTGACCTGGAAATATATTGCTATTCCCTCACTGTTACTGGAACAAAACCTGGAATTCCCTGCCTAAGGGGCACTGTGGGTCAACCCACCACACATGGACTGCAGCGATTCAAGAAGACAGCTCAACCTCACGTTCTCAAAGACAACTAGGGACAGGCAATAAATATTGGCCCAGCCATAGACTGCCACATACTAGATTAGATTCCCGACAGTATGGAAACAGACCCTTCAGCCAAACAAGGCCACACCGACTCTCTGAAGAGTAACCCACCCAGACCCACACCCCTATATTTATCCATGACCAATGCACCTAATACTATGGGCAATTTAGCATGGCCAATTCACCTGACCTGCACATCTTAGGACTGTGGGAGGAAACTGGAGCACCCGGAGAAAACCCACGCAGACACTGGGAGAATGTACAAACTCCACACAGACAGTTGTCTAAAGGAGGACTTGAACCCGGGTCCCTGGTGCTGAGAGGTAGCAGTGCTAACCACTGAGCCACTGTGCTGCCCTCTCATAAATGAATTTTAAAAAATCTGAATTTAGCACAGGGTAGGGTGGTGGCAGGGATGACTTATGCCAAAATGCACAAGTATTGAGCTCACTGCTAAATCTATCTTCTAGACCTCTGCCCACAGCCTTAAGCCCGTTGAAAAGTAATTAAGCTGCTAAAGTTTATGGAGGTGTGAATGATTCCTTTTCAAAGTTTGTCTCCAATGATGTAGGACTCTTAACTGCTCTGGTCTCAGCAACCCCAGTCACTGTGCTGTAATACAAGAGGGACACAGGAGCTCCATGAACTCCATGGGAGGAGTCACTGACCAGATTTCTCAAGATCCAGCTGCATAACGGTGAGACAAACATTCTTAACAGGGTGTCTTGCTTCATGGGCACGGGCTGCCAAAAGTTCAGACTAATTTCTGTCCAATTGCGAAAACTTGTTGACAAATATGAAAATTCATTTGAGTTGTTTTGCAATAAGAAGGTTGTATTCTGCCATATGTTCTAATTCAATGCTGTGCCAAGATGCTCTGATTAATGATTGACCAACTCCTATATGACTCAGAGAGTGACTTGGTGTTGACAGGAACATTGCTTTTTCTGCAAACATACAGAAGTCTGCTTAATGAAAGACATGTCCTTTCTTTGCGACAATTAAATATAGTTGCTGTTTATACAAATGACATTGAACATGCAAAATTCTGTCTCTGACTTGTGCAAGTCTAGTTCCCACGGTTAAAACCCCATTCCCAAGACACCTTGCTAATCCCTGTTCTGGTAAACTTTTATTGCTTCACTTCCCCCAAGATCCATACAATCCACGATCAGAATGTACTTGTTTTTCCTTAGGGTTTGAAACCGTGGTCCTGCATCATGTGGGAAGCAGTTATTTCACTCCACAGTCAGCATCTTCTATCTCTAGACATAACAACTCAAAATCTGGGAATTTTAAAGGGGCAATGCCATTATGTGCAGATCTTGGTAAGATATGTCATTGAACCACATACAGAGCAATGACGTGTTCATCTAAGTGACTGCCTGGAGAGAAGGTGGCTGAAAGGAGATTTAATAGGAGTTTTCAAAATCATGTGTGGGCTGAATAGTGTAGATAGGGAGAAACTGTTTCCACTTGTTAAAAAAAACAAGAACAAAGGGCAGAAACAGGAATTGCTGGAAAAGCTCAACAGGTCTGGCACCATCTGTGGAGAGAGAAAGCAGAATTAACTATATTACGTAGTTAGAATATAAGATGCAGCCCAAAACACAAGATCACAGAATTATTGCAGTCCATGTGTGGTGGGTTGACCCACAGTGCCCCTTAGGCAGGGAATTCCAGGTTTTGTTCCAGTAACAGTGAGGGAATAGCAATATATTTCCAGGTCAGAATGATGAATGGTTTGGAAGGAAACTTGTAGGTGGTAGAATCCAATGTATCTGCTGCTCTTGTCCTTCTCGATGGTAGTGGTCATAGGTTTGGAAGGTCCTGTCTAAGGAAGCTTGGTGAATTTCTGTAGTGTATTTTGTAAATAGTAGCAGCAGTGTGTACTAGCTGTCAATGATGGAGGACATAGATGTTTGTGAATGTGGCACAAATCAAGCAGGGGTTGCTTTGTCTTGGATGGTGTCAACCTTCTTGAGTGTTGTTGGAGCTACCCCCATCCAGGCAAGTGGGGAGTATTCCATCACACTCCTGACTTGTGCCTCGCAGAATGTGGACAGGCTTTGTAGAGTCACCACAGTAATCCTAGCCTCTGACCTGCTGTTGTAGCCATTGTGTTTATGTGGCTAATCCAGTTGAGTTTCTGGTCAATGGTAATCCAAAGGATGTCGATAGTGGAATAGTAGATGGTAACATCATTGAAGGCCAAGTGGTGGTGTTTAGATTTGTTTTGCTGATGGTATTTGCTCTGCCTTAATTATTTCACTTTGGCATTGAACCCTTAATGAGGAGTTTCAGCATTTCATTTTACAGTTGACCCAACACTGTTACACTCACAGCACAAAATTATGACCTTTTTTTAAAAAAAGTTCATTTTAAGGTAGAAATCATTACACTAATTGTTAAAATGTTCCTGGCAAAATGCTTACCCTCTCCATGTCTCCACGTTATACAGGATCCCATGGGTGAAGATTAAAATATATTTCTTCATTGGGAGCTGAAATCCCGTGGTTAGATGATGGAATTGTGTAGACTTTTATCACATACTTTCATATTTACACGTAACAATCAACACGTGGCTGGTAAAAAAGCACATACATGCTCAGTTCTCAGTTTAATTTTGACTCTCTATGCCTGGATATAAATACTCAAATTTGAAAGGTCATTCTCACAGGGTGCTGTCTACAGTCTTGGGGTAAAACATTGTTTCTATGCCTCTGGGACCAGTGCTGGCATCCTGCCTGACTATTTCCTTTTATTAGTTGCTCTAATGCTCCCACATTGAATACATTTGGAAAAAAATCGCATCTCCGTTCCAAAAGTACATAGACCAAGAGAATTCAAATGCCCATAATTCGTCATTAGTTGACAAGAAGTTGGCATTCAGAGAAGGCATTGAGTTAGTGAGGAGAGGCGGTTTACGTGGAAAGGGACTACAGATCTTTGACAGAAACTGGAGTTGAAGCTGCAGAGTTGGGCTATTAGACAAAGTAGTTCTCCTCTTTAAAAAACACTGAAACAATTACAGGTGCTGTACATCAGAAACAAAAACAAAAGTTGCTGGAAATGCTCAGCACGTCTGGCAGCATCAGTGAAGAGAAATCAGAGTTAACGTTTCAGATTTGGTGATCCTTCCTCAGAGCTGATGGTAGCTAGGAAAATGTTGGATTATATACAGAAGATAGGGTGAGGGGTGGGGTAAATGATAGGTAGGGATAGAGCCGAGAGAGAGAGAGAGAGAGAGAGAGAGAGAGAACAATTGAACAGACAAAGAAGTTGATAATGATCTGGCTGAAGAGGGTGCAAAGCTGTTAATGGAAAGTGTTAGTGGCTAACAATAGATAGTGTGTAATAGCAGACTATGATAACAAGGCCTGCTGTGTGTGTGGTAGGGAGCTGAGATATAGAGGAGTTCAGACCCTAATGTTATTGAACTCTATGGAGTACAGAGGGCTGCAGGGTCCCCAAAAGGAAAATGAGATGCTGTTGTTCCAACTTGCTCTGAGCTTCACTGGAGCACTGCAGCAAGCCTGAGACAGATGTTGACCAGGGAACAGGGTGGGTTGTTAAAGTGGCAGGCAACTGGAAGCTCAGGGTCTTTTTTGCAAACAGAGCATAGGTGCTCTGTGAAGCAGTCACCCAGTCTATGCTTCTTTTTCCCCAGTGTAGAGGAGACGGCATTGTGAACAATGAATGCAATAGAGTTGTGGGCGGCACGGTGGCACAGTGGTTAGCACTGCTGCCTCACAGCGCCAGAGACCCGGGTTCAGTTCCCGCCTCAGGCAACTGTCTGTGTGGAGTTTGCACATTCTCCCCGTGTCTGCTGAGGTTTCCTCTGGGTGCTCCGGTTTCCTCCCACAGTCCAAAGATGTGCGGGTCAGGTGAATTGGCCGTGCTAAATTGCCCGTAGTGTTAGGTTAAAGGGGTAAATGTAGGGGTATGGGTGGGTTGCGCTTCGGCGGGTCGGTGTGGACTTGTTGGGCCGAAGGGCCTGTTTCCACACTGTAAATAATCTAATCTAATCTAAACTAGATTGTGTGAAGTGCAGGTAAAGTGCTGCTTCACCTGGACGGTGTGTTGAGCCCTTGGATACTGAGGAGGGAGGAGGCAAACAGGCAGGTGTTACACCTTCAGCGGTTGGAGGAGAAGGTGCTGTGGGGGGGCTGTTGGGAGTAAAGGAAGAGTGGGCCAGGGTACCTCGGTGGGAACAGTCCCTGCAGAAGGTGGGCAAAGAAGGGGAAGGAGATATGTGTCTGTTGGTGGTGGAAATGGCAGCTGATGATCTTCTGGATGTGGATGCTGCTGGGATGGTAGGTAAGGACAAGGGGAACACAATCACTGTTACAGGAGGGAAGAGAGGGGGTGAGAGTAGATGTACAGGAGATAGGTTGGACCTGGTTGAGGGCCATGTGAATGCTGGTGCTAAGGAATCATCGGTTGATAAAGAAAGTGGACATTTCAGAGGCTCCCTTGTTGGTCTTGGCCTCACTGGAGCATATGCGGTGGATATGTATATACTGTATATATATATATATATATATAAAATATGTGACCTGCCTGTGCCAACAGTAACTGATCACCATTTGTCACACTGCATTCCTACACTACATCAATGACGACTTCAAAATTACTTCATTGTTTGGGATATTCTGGGATTGTGAAAGACACCACATCAATGCAAATTCTTTCTTCCTACCTTTCATGGGTTTCCCAGCATTATGTAGTTTATAAACGAAATTCCCAACAAAAACACACAAGAACTGGGATAAAACAAACTATTCCCATGAATTTCATATTTAAAAAAATTGGTTACATGCGAGTTAATCCAAGACTGTCCACATAAAGAAAGTTGATGAACAAAGTTTTTGAATTTTACAGTGTTATTGATTATTAATTAATGGTCCTGTCAAAGAACAGGGTTGTAAATACAGATGGGAAATGTTAATTAACATAAAACTGGCAAAACTAACACTCTGGCTAAAGGAATTAAAATTGAAAATAATTAATTAACATAGAAGATGGTTGCTTTATGGAGGGAATTCTACAGAATTTTAAACACTGCCAGTTATGAATATTTTCAGGAATCCCCTCCTCCTTACTTGTGAAACACTATCACAAGTTGCCCTCAGGCCGTCACTGAAGCTTACTCAGATGATGATAGCTAGCACGAGGGGACATAGCTTTAAATTGAGACGGCGGCGGGGGGGGGTGATAGATACAGGACAGATGTCAGAGGTAGTTTCATAACTCAGTAGTAGGGGCTGCAACAGTAGTAGACTCGCCAACTTTAAGGGCATTTAAATGGTCATTGGGTAAACATATGGATGATAATAGAATAGTGCAGGATAGATAGGTTTCAGATTGGTGTCATAGGTCAGCCCAAGGGGGCTGAGAGATAAATAGGAGGGAACTGGGGCTGAGGAGAAGGTCGTTGGGAATTTCATTTGATTAGCTGCTTTCATGGTTGTGGCTTGTTATTTTAAATTTTTATGTTTGTTTTCAACTCCGCCTTTTTTAGGAAACCATTGTGCAGAGCTAAACTCCCTAATAGCACAGGCCAACTTCATCCCTAGGGTGTACAGAAAGATCTGAATGGATATGATTGATAGCTTCATTGTATAAACGTTGTGCTCTGACTTCTAGCTGCCTGACCATTCAAACAGTATTCTCTATAGCTCACATTTTTGTGAAAATACTGTTGTAGTTAAAAGAACAAAATTGTTTCAAAACGTGAATAAGACCCAGTTTATCTTAAATCACACTATTGTTTCTCACTAGAGATTCTTACAGCCGTATCCAGGAAATTGATACCAATAACTTATATAGTACTTTAACATAATGGCCCATTTAGCAATAGACTTGCAAGTCTCTTCCCATCTCATCAATTCGGCATTAGGAGTCTTGGCCCGTCATCGAGTCACACAGCATGGAAACAGACCCATCAGTCCAACCAAACTAACCCAGTCCCATTTGCTGGAACCTGGCCCTTATCCCTACAAACATTTCTTAATCATGTATATATTCAAATGTTATTTCAACCCGAATCTACCAATTCCACTGTGACACTTGTATCAGACCAGATTATGTCAGTCAAATATGTGACAAAGGAAAGATTCTAGAAAATAGTGACCTCTTCCCAGACCTTGATAGGCATCTCTCTTAATGAGGCCACCGTTGTCAAGGAGACACAGCACTGAATCAGCTTTGCTGTCTGAGCCTCCTCAAACCACAGCCAGTGTTTGACATCAAAGACCTCCACAAGTCAGCAAAGGTGAACTGTGCAGAGCAGTTGTTATCTGCACTCCTGTGCTGCAGAGAGAGACATGGACGATGTATCAGCGACACTACAGACCATCTATCAGCATTGCCTTTTCCACATCCTCAGGATTTAAAGGGATTATAGAACAGTGTTCCTTTTGAAGGCAGCTTTCAAAGTATCAACCAAAAGAAAGGGTTTTCTTAAGTAGAGATATTGAGCAGTTTAGGCCTACACCTGCTACAGGTTAGAAGGATGAGAGAGTTAATTGAGGTGTGTACAAGATACTAAAGAGGTTAACAAAGTAGAAGTAGAAAATGGGGCATTCGAGAACAAGATGTCGCAGTCTTAGAATAAGGGATGTAGGATTAAAACTGAGCTAAGGAAGAAATTCTTCTCTCTGTCTTGTGAGTCTGTGGAATTCAATCCCCCAGAGTGTGGCTGATGCATACATTCTTACAACAAGAGACCAAAACTGACCAGACTGACTCCTAGGAGAAAGTGAGGACTGCAGATGCTGGAGATCAGAGCTGGAAATGTGTTGCTGGAAAAGTGCAGCAGGTCAGGCAGCATCCAAGGAGCAGGAGAATCAATCTTTCGAGCATGAGCCTTTTTTAGGAAACCATTGTGCAGAGCTAAACTCCCTAATGGCACAGGCCAACTTCATCCCTAGGGTGTACAGAAAGATCTGAATGGATATGATTGATAGCTTCATTGTATAAACTTTGTGCTCTGACTTCCAGCTGCCTGACCATTCAAACAGTATTTTCTATAGCTCACATTTTGAAGAAGGACTGCATTCCTGAAGAAGGGCTCATGCCCAAAACGCCGATTCTCCTGCTCCTTGGATGCTGCCTGACCTGCTGCGCTTTTCCAGCAACACATTTCCAGACTGATTCCTAGGATAGCAGGACTGATGAATCAACTGAGGCTGGATCAGTCAGACTATATTTACTGGAGTTTAGAGGAATGACTGAGGATCACATGGTAACTATCAATTTCTAACAGGATTGGACAGGTATAAATGCAGGATCGGATATTCTCAATGACGTGGGAGTCCAGAACTAGGGTCACAGTCTAAGGATACGGAGTAGGCCATCGAGAATTAAGATGAGGAGAAACGTCCTCACTCAGAGTCAGGAACCTGTGGAATTCTTTGCCATAGACAGTGGTTGATGCCAAAACCTTGAAGGTTTTCAAGAAAAGGTTAGATATGGTTCCTGGGGCTAAAGGGATCAAAGGGTTTGGGGAAGTAAGTGGGAACAGGGGACTGATTTGGGTGATCAGCCATTTGGGTGAGCAGGCTCAAAGGGCCGTATGGGGGAAGGTAGTGCTTGTGGGAAGTGTGGGCGGTTGGGGAGAGATGTGGGGAGAGGTTTGCGGTGTGGGAGGTGGAGAGAGGTGTGTAAGAGCAGGGAGGGGGCATGGGGTGTTGGAAGGAGTGTGGGGAGTTCAGGGGGAGTAGAAGAAGTGTGGGGATGGTGGAGGACTGTTGGTTGTAGGGCAGTGGAGTTAATGGTTTTTTGGAGGGGTAGGGGAAGTTCACTTGGAATCTAGCCAGAGGGTTGACTTAACTCAAAAAGAAAAAAGAAATCAGAGTTCCTGGTTTTCTCCCAATACTATTTAACAGTCACTGTTAAATTGGAAAGTAAAATAATTATATTTATTAAAAATTGAATAACAGAAAAATTTCAGTGCACTCATACATTCAGAAATGCCATTATATTCTGATTGCCATCTTAATTCACTGGAAAATGTGCTTCAGTTCTAATATTTAACAATATGTGTTGGATCAATTTAGCAGCTACAAATTAAAATGAGACTTCAGAATCACTCAGGTCACTTGCTGAAGGGGGAAACGACTGGAAAAGTTGCAGTATCATTGCAGGTGGAATCTATAAGTTGGTTATGACATAATAAGCCTGGTAATTGTTCAAGCAAAAGTCATTGGGGTTACATAGAAAATATTAGTTGACTTACAGTTCTCATGTCATTTCTTCCTCTTTGATGTGGAGTTGTTGCTTTTGTATTAAGTGAATGGAATTCAATGAATGGAACCAGTAACTGAAGACCACTGGATAGAATAGAATATCCACGAACATCAACGAGCCACGAAACGACACGACCAGCTATCCTTAGTAGCCACACACGCAGACGACAAGCAACATGAATTCGACTGGGACAACGCTACCATTATAGGGCAAGCCAAACAGAGAACAGCCAGGGAATTCCTAGAAGCATGGCACTCATCCACAAACTCCATCAACAAACACATCGACCTGGACCCAATATACCGGCCACTACAGCAGACAGCTGAAACTGACAACCGGAAGCGGCAAGGACAGGCCACTATAAATGCCGGAGGAAACACCACAGAAGCGCTTCACAGGAGGCTCCCAAGCACTGAGGATGTCGCCTAGACAGGGGACGAAACGTCTGCAACACAAATTCCCAGCTCGGCGAACAGAACCACAACATAGAATATCCTTCATCGTCGTGTGTACTCCAATACAGATGTGCAGGATTTCGGTGAAAGGTTTTACAATGTCATCTCTTATGCTGTCATCTCTTATGCCGTGGTTTAATAAGGAATTGGAATCCCTTGTTAAATGGAAGAGGGCCGTCTATGTAAAGATGAGGCGTGAAGGTTCAATTGGGGTGATTGAGAGTTATAAGGTAGCCAGGAAGGACCTGAAGAGAGAGCTAAGAGCAGCAAGGAGGGGACATGAAAGGTCCTTAGTTGGTAGGATTAGGGAAAACCCTAAGGCTTTCTATAGGTATGTCAGGAATAAAAGGATGACTAGGGTAGGAATAGGTCCAGTCAAGGATAGTAGTGGGAAGTTGCGTGTGGAGGCTGAAGAGATTGGGGAGACACTGAATGAATACTTTTCGTCAGTATTCAATCAGGAACAGGACATGGTTGTCAATGTGAGTACTGAGTCACAAATAAGTAGAATGGATGGCTTTGAGGTATGTAGAGAAGAGGTGTTGGAAATTCTGGAAAGGGTGAAAATAGATAAGTCCCCTGCGCCTGATGGCATTTATCCTAGGATTCTCTGGGAAGCAAGGGAGGAAATTGCAGAGCCATTGGCCCTGGGAGTGTTCCCCCACTCCCACCGGCCTCACTCCGGGAGTGTTCCCCCACTCCCAGCGGCCTCACTCTGGGAGTGTTCCCCCACTCCCACCGGCCTCACTCCGGGAGTGTTCCCCCACTCCCAGCGGCCTCACTCTGGGAGTGTTCCCCCACTCCCACCGGCCTCACTCCGGGAGTGTTCCCCCACTCCCAGCGGCCTCACTCTGGGAGTGTTCCCCCACTCCCACCGGCCTCACTCCGGGAGTGTTCCCCCACTCCCAGCGGCCTCACTCTGGGAGTGTTCCCCCACTCCCACCGGCCTCACTCCGGGAGTGTTCCCCCACTCCCAGCGGCCTCACTCTGGGAGTGTTCCCCCACTCCCACCGGCCTCACTCCGGGAGTGTTCCCCCACTCCCAGCGGCCTCACTCTGGGAGTGTTCCCCCACTCCCACCGGCCTCACTCCGGGAGTGTTCCCCCACTCCCAGCGGCCTCACTCTGGGAGTGTTCCCCCACTCCCACCGGCCTCACTCCGGGAGTGTTCCCCCACTCCCAGCGGCCTCACTCTGGGAGTGTTCCCCCACTCCCACCGGCCTCACTCCGGGAGTGTTCCCCCACTCCCAGCGGCCTCACTCTGGGAGTGTTCCCCCACTCCCACCGGCCTCACTCCGGGAGTGTTCCCCCACTCCCAGCGGCCTCACTCTGGGAGTGTTCCCCCACTCCCACCGGCCTCACTCCGGGAGTGTTCCCCCACTCCCAGCGGCCTCACTCTGGGAGTGTTCCCCCACTCCCACCGGCCTCACTCCGGGAGTGTTCCCCCACTCCCAGCGGCCTCACTCTGGGAGTGTTCCCCCACTCCCACCGGCCTCACTCCGGGAGTGTTCCCCCACTCCCAGCGGCCTCACTCTGGGAGTGTTCCCCCACTCCCACCGGCCTCACTCCGGGAGTGTTCCCCCACTCCCAGCGGCCTCACTCTGGGAGTGTTCCCCCACTCCCACCGGCCTCACTCCGGGAGTGTTCCCCCACTCCCAGCGGCCTCACTCTGGGAGTGTTCCCCCACTCCCACCGGCCTCACTCCGGGAGTGTTCCCCCACTCCCAGCGGCCTCACTCTGGGAGTGTTCCCCCACTCCCACCGGCCTCACTCCGGGAGTGTTCCCCCACTCCCAGCGGCCTCACTCTGGGAGTGTTCCCCCACTCCCACCGGCCTCACTCCGGGAGTGTTCCCCCACTCCCAGCGGCCTCACTCTGGGAGTGTTCCCCCACTCCCACCGGCCTCACTCCGGGAGTGTTCCCCCACTCCCAGCGGCCTCACTCTGGGAGTGTTCCCCCACTCCCACCGGCCTCACTCCGGGAGTGTTCCCCCACTCCCAGCGGCCTCACTCTGGGAGTGTTCCCCCACTCCCACCGGCCTCACTCCGGGAGTGTTCCCCCACTCCCAGCGGCCTCACTCTGGGAGTGTTCCCCCACTCCCACCGGCCTCACTCCGGGAGTGTTCCCCCACTCCCAGCGGCCTCACTCTGGGAGTGTTCCCCCACTCCCACCGGCCTCACTCCGGGAGTGTTCCCCCACTCCCAGCGGCCTCACTCTGGGAGTGTTCCCCCACTCCCACCGGCCTCACTCCGGGAGTGTTCCCCCACTCCCAGCGGCCTCACTCTGGGAGTGTTCCCCCACTCCCACCGGCCTCACTCCGGGAGTGTTCCCCCACTCCCAGCGGCCTCACTCTGGGAGTGTTCCCCCACTCCCACCGGCCTCACTCCGGGAGTGTTCCCCCACTCCCAGCGGCCTCACTCTGGGAGTGTTCCCCCACTCCCACCGGCCTCACTCCGGGAGTGTTCCCCCACTCCCAGCGGCCTCACTCTGGGAGTGTTCCCCCACTCCCACCGGCCTCACTCCGGGAGTGTTCCCCCACTCCCAGCGGCCTCACTCTGGGAGTGTTCCCCCACTCCCACCGGCCTCACTCCGGGAGTGTTCCCCCACTCCCAGCGGCCTCACTCTGGGAGTGTTCCCCCACTCCCACCGGCCTCACTCCGGGAGTGTTCCCCCACTCCCAGCGGCCTCACTCTGGGAGTGTTCCCCCACTCCCACCGGCCTCACTCCGGGAGTGTTCCCCCACTCCCAGCGGCCTCACTCTGGGAGTGTTCCCCCACTCCCACCGGCCTCACTCCGGGAGTGTTCCCCCACTCCCAGCGGCCTCACTCTGGGAGTGTTCCCCCACTCCCACCGGCCTCACTCCGGGAGTGTTCCCCCACTCCCAGCGGCCTCACTCTGGGAGTGTTCCCCCACTCCCACCGGCCTCACTCCGGGAGTGTTCCCCCACTCCCAGCGGCCTCACTCTGGGAGTGTTCCCCCACTCCCACCGGCCTCACTCCGGGAGTGTTCCCCCACTCCCAGCGGCCTCACTCTGGGAGTGTTCCCCCACTCCCACCGGCCTCACTCCGGGAGTGTTCCCCCACTCCCAGCGGCCTCACTCTGGGAGTGTTCCCCCACTCCCACCGGCCTCACTCCGGGAGTGTTCCCCCACTCCCAGCGGCCTCACTCTGGGAGTGTTCCCCCACTCCCACCGGCCTCACTCCGGGAGTGTTCCCCCACTCCCAGCGGCCTCACTCTGGGAGTGTTCCCCCACTCCCACCGGCCTCACTCCGGGAGTGTTCCCCCACTCCCAGCGGCCTCACTCTGGGAGTGTTCCCCCACTCCCACCGGCCTCACTCCGGGAGTGTTCCCCCACTCCCAGCGGCCTCACTCTGGGAGTGTTCCCCCACTCCCACCGGCCTCACTCCGGGAGTGTTCCCCCACTCCCAGCGGCCTCACTCTGGGAGTGTTCCCCCACTCCCACCGGCCTCACTCCGGGAGTGTTCCCCCACTCCCAGCGGCCTCACTCTGGGAGTGTTCCCCCACTCCCACCGGCCTCACTCCGGGAGTGTTCCCCCACTCCCAGCGGCCTCACTCTGGGAGTGTTCCCCCACTCCCACCGGCCTCACTCCGGGAGTGTTCCCCCACTCCCAGCGGCCTCACTCTGGGAGTGTTCCCCCACTCCCACCGGCCTCACTCCGGGAGTGTTCCCCCACTCCCAGCGGCCTCACTCTGGGAGTGTTCCCCCACTCCCACCGGCCTCACTCCGGGAGTGTTCCCCCACTCCCAGCGGCCTCACTCTGGGAGTGTTCCCCCACTCCCACCGGCCTCACTCCGGGAGTGTTCCCCCACTCCCAGCGGCCTCACTCTGGGAGTGTTCCCCCACTCCCACCGGCCTCACTCCGGGAGTGTTCCCCCACTCCCAGCGGCCTCACTCTGGGAGTGTTCCCCCACTCCCACCGGCCTCACTCCGGGAGTGTTCCCCCACTCCCAGCGGCCTCACTCTGGGAGTGTTCCCCCACTCCCACCGGCCTCACTCCGGGAGTGTTCCCCCACTCCCAGCGGCCTCACTCTGGGAGTGTTCCCCCACTCCCACCGGCCTCACTCCGGGAGTGTTCCCCCACTCCCAGCGGCCTCACTCTGGGAGTGTTCCCCCACTCCCACCGGCCTCACTCCGGGAGTGTTCCCCCACTCCCAGCGGCCTCACTCTGGGAGTGTTCCCCCACTCCCACCGGCCTCACTCCGGGAGTGTTCCCCCACTCCCAGCGGCCTCACTCTGGGAGTGTTCCCCCACTCCCACCGGCCTCACTCCGGGAGTGTTCCCCCACTCCCAGCGGCCTCACTCTGGGAGTGTTCCCCCACTCCCACCGGCCTCACTCCGGGAGTGTTCCCCCACTCCCAGCGGCCTCACTCTGGGAGTGTTCCCCCACTCCCACCGGCCTCACTCCGGGAGTGTTCCCCCACTCCCAGCGGCCTCACTCTGGGAGTGTTCCCCCACTCCCACCGGCCTCACTCCGGGAGTGTTCCCCCACTCCCAGCGGCCTCACTCTGGGAGTGTTCCCCCACTCCCACCGGCCTCACTCCGGGAGTGTTCCCCCACTCCCAGCGGCCTCACTCTGGGAGTGTTCCCCCACTCCCACCGGCCTCACTCCGGGAGTGTTCCCCCACTCCCAGCGGCCTCACTCTGGGAGTGTTCCCCCACTCCCACCGGCCTCACTCCGGGAGTGTTCCCCCACTCCCAGCGGCCTCACTCTGGGAGTGTTCCCCCACTCCCACCGGCCTCACTCCGGGAGTGTTCCCCCACTCCCAGCGGCCTCACTCTGGGAGTGTTCCCCCACTCCCACCGGCCTCACTCCGGGAGTGTTCCCCCACTCCCAGCGGCCTCACTCTGGGAGTGTTCCCCCACTCCCACCGGCCTCACTCCGGGAGTGTTCCCCCACTCCCAGCGGCCTCACTCTGGGAGTGTTCCCCCACTCCCACCGGCCTCACTCCGGGAGTGTTCCCCCACTCCCAGCGGCCTCACTCTGGGAGTGTTCCCCCACTCCCACCGGCCTCACTCCGGGAGTGTTCCCCCACTCCCAGCGGCCTCACTCTGGGAGTGTTCCCCCACTCCCACCGGCCTCACTCCGGGAGTGTTCCCCCACTCCCAGCGGCCTCACTCTGGGAGTGTTCCCCCACTCCCACCGGCCTCACTCCGGGAGTGTTCCCCCACTCCCAGCGGCCTCACTCTGGGAGTGTTCCCCCACTCCCACCGGCCTCACTCCGGGAGTGTTCCCCCACTCCCAGCGGCCTCACTCTGGGAGTGTTCCCCCACTCCCACCGGCCTCACTCCGGGAGTGTTCCCCCACTCCCAGCGGCCTCACTCTGGGAGTGTTCCCCCACTCCCACCGGCCTCACTCCGGGAGTGTTCCCCCACTCCCAGCGGCCTCACTCTGGGAGTGTTCCCCCACTCCCACCGGCCTCACTCCGGGAGTGTTCCCCCACTCCCAGCGGCCTCACTCTGGGAGTGTTCCCCCACTCCCACCGGCCTCACTCCGGGAGTGTTCCCCCACTCCCAGCGGCCTCACTCTGGGAGTGTTCCCCCACTCCCACCGGCCTCACTCCGGGAGTGTTCCCCCACTCCCAGCGGCCTCACTCTGGGAGTGTTCCCCCACTCCCACCGGCCTCACTCCGGGAGTGTTCCCCCACTCCCAGCGGCCTCACTCTGGGAGTGTTCCCCCACTCCCACCGGCCTCACTCCGGGAGTGTTCCCCCACTCCCAGCGGCCTCACTCTGGGAGTGTTCCCCCACTCCCACCGGCCTCACTCCGGGAGTGTTCCCCCACTCCCAGCGGCCTCACTCTGGGAGTGTTCCCCCACTCCCACCGGCCTCACTCCGGGAGTGTTCCCCCACTCCCAGCGGCCTCACTCTGGGAGTGTTCCCCCACTCCCACCGGCCTCACTCCGGGAGTGTTCCCCCACTCCCAGCGGCCTCACTCTGGGAGTGTTCCCCCACTCCCACCGGCCTCACTCCGGGAGTGTTCCCCCACTCCCAGCGGCCTCACTCTGGGAGTGTTCCCCCACTCCCACCGGCCTCACTCCGGGAGTGTTCCCCCACTCCCACCGGCCTCACTCCGGGAGTGTTCCCCCACTCCCACCGGCCTCACTCCGGGAGTGTTCCCCCACTCCCACCGGCCTCACTCCGGGAGTGTTCCCCCACTCCCACCGGCCTCACTCCGGGAGTGTTCCCCCACTCCCACCGGCCTCACTCCGGGAGTGTTCCCCCACTCCCACCGGCCTCACTCCGGGAGTGTTCCCCCACTCCCACCGGCCTCACTCCGGGAGTGTTCCCCCACTCCCACCGGCCTCACTCCGGGAGTGTTCCCCCACTCCCACCGGCCTCACTCCGGGAGTGTTCCCCCACTCCCACCGGCCTCACTCCGGGAGTGTTCCCCCACTCCCACCGGCCTCACTCCGGGAGTGTTCCCCCACTCCCACCGGCCTCACTCCGGGAGTGTTCCCCCACTCCCACCGGCCTCACTCCGGGAGTGTTCCCCCACTCCCACCGGCCTCACTCCGGGAGTGTTCCCCCACTCCCACCGGCCTCACTCCGGGAGTGTTCCCCCACTCCCACCGGCCTCACTCCGGGAGTGTTCCCCCACTCCCAGCGGCCTCACTCTGGGAGTGTTCCCGCACCCCCACCGGCCTCACTCCGGGAGTGTTCCCCCACCTCCACCGGCCTCACTCCGGTAGTGTTCCCCCACCCCTCACTGGCCTCACTCCGGGAGTGTTCCCCCACCCCTCACTGGCCTCACTCCAGGAGTGCTTCCCCCTCACTGGCCCCTGCCTCAGGACTTGATTCCCCTCCCTGGCCTCCGCTCTGGGACTGTTTCCCCCACACCAGCCTCTACTTTGGGACTTGATTCCCCCCATCACTCACTAACGCACTTGCTCAAACTGCCCAATTCCCAAACCTTGCACTTTGAGCACCTGCTCACATGGATCTCAGTGAGGTCACTTTTAGCTAATACAATCCAAACAACTGCTCTGTATCTGTTTCTGGTCCCGATGACAGCAACATTACAGAGAACATCTGCTTCCTTTCCAGAACATGTTTCTTCGAGTAAAGGGAAGGCCTTTTAGAACAGAGATAAGGAGAAACTTCTTCAACCAGAGAGGGGGCAATCTATGGAGGCTAGATCATTGAGTATGTTTAAGACTGACGTGGATAGATTCTTGATTGTCGAGGGTTACAGGGATTAAGTGGGAGAATGGGATTTAGAAATTTATCAGCCTTGATTGAATGGCAGAGCAGACTCAATGGGCTGAATGGCCTAATTTTTGCCCTTATGTCTTATGGTCTAACATTGAGAGAAACAGTAATATTAACCAAAGGAAATGAGCAGAAAGGGCTCAAACTAGCTCCTTTTGGAAGCCTACTAGATGGATTGGATCATTAGGGCTTCATTTCCGTCTGGGGAGGAAATTGCTACAACTCCCCCTTATGATGGTCAGGGTTGTTGCCAAGCTGGGTTTGAAGTTCGAATTTTTTTTTAAAATTCACTCATGTGATGTCGGCACCTCTGGCTAGGCCAGTATTTATTGCCCATCTCTAATTGTCTAAAGGACTTTTAAGTGTCAACCATATTGCTGTGGGTCTGGATGACAGGTGCTGGCAGGTGGCATTAGATTGCTTTGGGATAGCTGGTCAGCATGGACAAGTTGGACTGAAGGGTCTGTTTCCATGCTGTACATCTCTATGATTCTATGACAATGACTCAAAGGGACAATAGCAAACTAATGTGAATCATAGATATGTTTAGGGATATGCAGGTTAGATGGATTGGCCATGCTAACTACGGGGTTATAGGGATAGGGTGAGGTGCAGAGTAAGTCTGGGTGGGAGGGCCCTTGGCGGATTGGTGCAAACTCGAGGTGCTGATTGGCTTATATTTGTACTAGAGACATTATGGTTCTTTTCTCAGTTGTGATATCAGCAGCTGAACTTACCTTTCCTTGAACATTGACCTGTCTCTGCTGAATTTCAGCCACAGAAAAGCTGGTGTTCTCATGTCCTGTGCACTACACTCTCTCTCACCAGGGCAAGTTCCAACGTCACTGCACTCCATGAGGGCAGGAAACAGGTAACAGGCTATTCGGCCCATTTAGCCTGTTTGCACAGTGCGGTGCAATCAGGCAATTGCAGCATTTTTCTTCCATGACATTTAAAAGGGGTTCCTCTCCCACCCCTGCTTCACCATGTAACCATAGGATTATACAAATGGTATAACCCATAGGAGACCATTCAGCCCATCCACCTTGTTCCCTGCCTACACTGTTTCTGTATAGCCCTGTAAATGTTTCCACTTCAATCATTTATCTAACTCCTTTTTGAAAGCTATATCGACTCTAATTCTGCCAGTGTTCAGAGAGTGTATTCTCGATCACAATAATATTATATATTCCTCATGTTGCCTCTGAGTCTTCTGCCAATAACATTAACCATGTTGGGAAGTGACAATTGTGAATACAGAGACAAACCTCCCAGTCCCCGATACTGACGGATTAAAACCTTCCCCCAATACCAATTGTAAATCAACATAAACAACTCTCAGTAGGTCAGAAACTGAGTCCAAAAGAAGGAGAGAAACTCTCAATTTGTTGTGAAGCTGAATTTGAAATACAAAGGCTGGTAATGACCAGCAGAGTCCCTAACCTCAGAAAACATCTGAGTGAGTTTCAGTCTTTACAGGGCTGTGGAGAAAGAGTGGTCGAATCGAATAACCATCCAAAGAGCTAGTCCAAGTAGAGTGGGCTCTGCTCTGTATTCTCCAGGAGACACCTACTCAAAATGTTAAACCATTCTTGCTTTCAGATATTGACAGACAGGTTTTGTATTTCAAATGTTTTCCAGATCCTGTTAGGGAAGGTAATTGCATTGACTGTATATGGAGAAGCAGAAACACGCCAGGGAAATTAGATCCTGGGGAATGTGTGTCAACAGAAGATGCTGTCTTACTCTCTTATCCTGGGAGCAGAAGAATCGACGTTTCGGGCATGAGCCCTTCTTCAGGAATGAGGAAAGTGTGTCCAGCAGGCTAAGATAAAAGGTAGGGAGGAGGGACTTGGGGGAGGGGCGTCGGAAATGCAGTAAGTGGAAGGAGGTCAAGGTGAGGGTGATAGGTCA
>NC_057731.1:56309097-56348596 GCF_004010195.1 Chiloscyllium plagiosum | reverse complement strand
GTCAAATCCCTCGAACTCAGCACCGCCTTCCTAACCTGCAATCTTCTTCCTGACCTCTCTGCCCCCACCCCACTCCGGCCTATCACCCTCACCTTAACCACCCTCCACCTATCACATTCCCAGTGCCCTTCCCCCAAGTCCCTCCTCCCTACCTTTTATCTTAGCCTGCTGGACACACTTTCCTCATTCATGAAGAAGGGCTCATGGCTGAAACGTCGATTCTCCTGTTCCCTGGATGCTGCCTGACCTGCTGCGCTTTTCCAGCAACACATTTTCGGCTCTGATCTCCAGCATCTGCCGTCCTCACTTACTCTTCTATCCCTCTTGTTTAACTAATGTCTGCTAATTTATATATGTCTTCATCTTCCTTAAAGGTGATGTTTGCTGAAATCAGATTATTTTCATTTATTGTATCCGCTGATATATTTAAATCAACACATGAGTACACAAATGCTGTGTCGTCAACTTTCACTTTAATGGTTCCATACAGAACTTGTTAGCTCCAATGTTACAATTTCCAAAGGCATTCCATCATCTGCCATCATTTTATAAGCACAAAACAAAAATTACTACCAGTAATTGAAAATACAGTCAGCTAACCCCTCCAGTGCACTCTCTCTGCACTCAGTGATTATAGCTATTGTTTTTGTAATTTTCCTTACTAAGTACGGTGTTTTTTCTTTTGTTATTACGCAACTCTTTGCTCCAAACAAAAAGATTGTGTGTTCAAAGGTCACTCCGGAAACCTGAGCATATGATCTAGCCTGGCACCCTGGTGCTGGAAGTGTGGCACTGCCACTGGGCTGCCATCTTTAGGGTGAGGGGTTAAACGGAGGCCCCTCTAAATGCCATGGCACTGTTGGAAGAAGGGTCACCTCCCCATGTGGTCATGTTCATATTTAACTGTCAAACAAATCGCAAAGCCTGAATCCAAGTAAATCCTGCAGATGCTGGCAATCTGAAACCAAAACCAATAATGTCATTATCACCTGGCTCCACGTCGGACCTTGTGTGAAGTCCGGCTGCTCCATTTCTCACCTTTTTAGTAGAGACTGCTCTTCAAAAGTAAACATCTGGGTATAATGTTCTTTGGGAGGAGTTGGAATTCAGTCGGTCTTCCACTCCCGATTCTGAGTGATTTGACTTGATTTGATTTGATTTATTGTTAAATCGACATACAATGAAAAACTTTTGTTTTGTGAGCTGTACAGGCAGATATAGCAAACAAGGACATAGTGATGATAGAGTGTTTAGACAGTGAGGCATAAGAGGTGTGCAAAGCAAGACCAACATTATTTGAAATTAGAGAGGTCCATTCATCAGTCTAATAATGGCAAGGAAGAAGCTGTTCTTGAGCCTTTTGTGTGCACGTTCAAGTTTCTGTATCTTCTGCCTGATGGAAGAGGGGATTGTAGGAGATCATTGCTGGGATGGGATGTCCCTCTGATGTTGTGGCAATTAGAAGTGTAAATGTAGTCCATGGATGGGAGGTTGGCTTCTGTGATGGTCTAGGTTATACACACCATCTTCTGTAGTTTCATATGGGACTGGACAGACCAGTTGCCATACCAGGCCGTTATGCACCCGGACAGTATGCTGACTGTGGTGTGTCTGTAAAAGTTGGTGAGGATTTTTATGGACGTGCTGAATTTCCTAAGCTATCTGAGGAAGAGGTGGTGTTGGAACTTCTTGACTGTTGCATCCATGTGGGAAGTCTAGGACAGGTAGGTGGTTTTTGTCACTTTTAGGACCCTTCCGCTGTCCAACCTCTCAACTTCCACTCTGTTGATGTAGACATGGAAGTGCCCTCCTCCTTTCTTCCTGAATTCAATTATCATTTCCATTGCTTTTCCAACATTGAGAGAGAGATTGTTACCATTGCACTGTGACACAAAGCTCTCTATCTCCTTCCCATATTCTGACTTATCATTGTTGATATCCAGCCTACCATGGTGGTATCATCAGCAAACTTTAGATGACATTTTTACGGAATTTGCCTGCAAAGTTGTGGGTGTACAGAGAGTACAGTAGAGGGCTGAGAACACACTTTGTGGGGTGCCAGTGTTGAGGATTTGTGGGGTGTCATGGAGGAGGTGCTGTTGTCTATCTTCACTGTGGTCTGTATGTCAGGAAGCTGAGGATCTAGTTGCAGAGGGCAGAGTTGAGACCTCGGTCTTGGAATTTTGAGATTAGTCTGATAGGGATCATGGTGTTGAAGGCAAAGCTGTAGTTGATGAGTAAGAACCTGAGATAGATGTCCTTGTTATTCAGATGTTCCAGGGTTGAGTGCAGGGCAAGGGAAGTGGTGGCTGCTGTGGACCTGTTAAGCCAGAAGGCAAATTGCAAAGGATCGAGGCCGGCTGAAAGGCGAGAGTTGATGTGGGCAGCCTCTTGAAACACTTCATCATTATGGAGGTGAGAGTGAGGACCAGGGGGCTGCCAGGAAGATAAATTCCTCCTTTAAAAACTTATCTCGTGGGATCAGCAGCCTCCAAAGTTACAGCAGCAGTGAGAGTGAGGACCAAGGAGCTGCTGGGAAGGTAAATTATTCTGTAATAACTTAACTCGTGAATAGGTGGAGCACACACTGAGCAGGAGAGGACGCAGGACTGCCGAGTGAGGTAATATATTTGGGTGGTTGTTTTATCCATAACACTACTTACATGGGGTCTACCACCTACCCTCCTCCTCTATCCAAACTAAAAAGGTTCTGTGCACCGATTAGGTAAGGTTACTAGTTTTTTCAGTGGTCTCTTTGGGAATTCTGAACATTGAGAATGGACGTTAGGGTAGTTGCATGCTCCTCCTGTAGGCTGTGGAGGTAAAGGTCACCACTAGTGTCCCCAATGACTTCATCTGTGGGAAGTGCAACCAACCCCAGCCCCTCGGAAACCACGTTAGGGAACCAGAACTGGAGCTGGATGAAATTCGGATCATTCGGGAGGTGGCGGGGGGGGGGTAATAGAGAAGAGTTGCGGGGATGTGGTCTCATCTCAGGTACAGGAGAAAAGGTAGATGGGTTACAGTTAGGGGACAAAAAGGGAACAGGCAGGGATCCCCTGTGGCTGTTCCCCTCAATAATAAGCATACTGTTTTGGATACTGTTGAGGGGGACAACCTACAAGGGGAAAGCCATAGGGGCCAATCTCTGGCCCCGAGCCTGGCTCTGTGGCTCAGAAGGGAAAGGGAAAGGGAAAGAATAGGAAAGCGCTTGTGGTCAGAGACTCAATAGTTTGAGGAATGGACAGGAGATTCTGTGGTCACGAATGGGACTCCTGGAAGGTATGTAGCCTCCCAGATGCCATGGTCCAGGATGTCTCTGATCGAGTCTACAAGGTTCTGAAGGGGGAGGGGGAGCAGCCAGACGTCGTGGTGCATATTAGCATCAATGACATAGCCAGGAAAAGGGATGAGGATATAAAACGTGATTTCAGGGAGTTAGGTTGGAAGCTAAAAAGCAGGATGAGCAGAGTAATAATCTCAGGAATACTATCGGTGCCACGTGCTAGTGAAGCAAGGAACAGGGAGTGAGTGCAGCTAAACACGTGGCTACAGGGCTGGTGCAGGGGTCGAGGAGAATGGCATCAGACACATAGATCATTGGGGTACCGTCTGGGGAAGGTGGGACTTGTACATGAAGGACAGGTTACACTTAAACTGAAGGGGCACCAATGTCCTGGGTGCGAGGTTTTCTAGAGCAATTCAGGAGGATTTAAACTCGGGGGATGGGAACCAGAGCTACAGATCAGAGGAGAGGGTAGTTGTTGAACGGGCAGAAGTAGAATGCAGAGAGTCTGTCAGGAAGGATACACAGTTGATAGGGCAAAGGGGTGGGTTAGAGTGTGCCTGCTTCAATGCAGGGAGTGCCAGGAATAAGAGTGATGGACTCAGAGCACGGATCAGTACTTGGGACTATGAAGTTGTGGCCATAACGGAAACATGGACTTCACAGGGGCAGGAATGGTCACTGGATGTTCCAGGGTTTAGATCTTTTAGAAAGAACAGGGAGAGGAGTAAACGAAGAGGGGGAGTAGCATTGTTAATTAGAGAGTGCATCACAGCTGCAGGAAAGGTTATTGTTGAGGAGGGTTTGTCTACTGAGTCAGTCTGGGTGGACGTCAGTAACAGGAAAGGAGCAGTCACTTTATTGGGTGTTTTCTATAGATCTCATCCTGCCTCCACTCCCCCCCCCCCCCCCCCCCAACCCCCCCCCACGCCCACACCCCGCAATAGTAGCAGAGAGATGTAAGAACAGATTGGACAGCAGATAGATCTTGGAAAAGTGCAAATGTAACAGAGTTGTTGTTATGGGTGACTTCAACTTCCCCAATATTGATTGGAACCTCCTTATTGCAGATGGTCTGGATGGAGCCGATTTTGTCAGGTGTGCCAGGAAGGATTCCTGACTCAATATGTAGATAGGAGAAAGTGAGGTCTGCAGATGCTGGAGATCAGAGCCGGAGATGTGTTGCTGGAAAAGCGCAGCAGGTCAGGCAGCATCCAGGAAACAGGAGAATCGACGTTTCGGGCATAAGCCCTTCTTCAGGAAGGGCTTCCTGAAGGGCTTATGCCTGAAACGTCGATTCTCCTGTTCCCTGGATGCTGCCTGACCTGCTGCGCTTTTCCAGCAACACATCTCCAGCTCTCAATATGTAGATAGGCCGACTTGGGGGGGGGGAGGCCATATTGGATTTGGTGCTAGGCAATGAGCCAGGCCAGGTGTCAGATCTCTTGGTGAGAGAGCATTTCAGTGACAGTGACCACCACTACCTCACCTTTACCATAGATATGGAGAGGGTTAGGAACAGACAATATAGGAAGGTATTCAATTGAGGGAGGGGAGATTATACTGCTTTTAGACAGGAGCTGTGGAGGAGAAAATGTGAACAATTGTTCTAAGGGAAAGGAACAACAGAAATGCAGAGGCTATTTAAAGAGCACTTGTTGCGAGTACTGGATAACGTTGTCCCACTGAGACAGGCAAGGAATAGTAAGGTGAAGGAAACTTGGATGACGAAGAGGAGCTTCTTCTCAAGAGGAAGAAGGAAATTTACTTAAGGTTGAGGAAGCAAGGATCTGGCACAGCTTTAGAGGTTACGGGGTAGCCATCAAAAATAGACTGAGGAGAGCTAGGAGGGGGCACGGTAAAGCCTTGGCAGGAAGGATTAGGGAAAACCCAAACGCATTCGACACGTACGTGAGGAACAAGAGAATGATCAGAGAGAGGGTGGGCTGATCAGGAATAGTGGAGGGAACCTGTGCCTGGAGTCTGAAGAGGTCGGGGAGGCCCTAAATGAGTTTTTTGCTTCAATATTTACCAGAGAGAGGGACCTTTTTGATAGTGAGAACACCGTGGATCAGGTTAATAGGTTTGAACAGATTGATACTAAGAAAGTGGATATGTTGGAAATTCTGGGAAACATCAAGATAAATAAGTCCTCAAGACCACACCAGACATATCCAAAGTTACTATGGGAAGCGAGGAATGAGATTGCTGGGCCTCTGATGATGATCTTTACATCCACACTCTCCACGGGAGTTATACCGGCTGGTTGGAGGGAGGTGAATGTTGTTCCTCTGTTCAAGAAAGGGAACGGGGAAATCCCTGGGAATTACAGACCAGTCAGTCTTACATCTGTGGTCAGCAGGATACAGGAAAGGATTCTGAGAGATAGGATTTATGACTATTTGCAAAAACACAGTTTGATTAAAGATAGTCAGCATGACTTCGTGAGGGGCATGTCATGCCTCACAAACCATATTGAGTTCTTTGAGAATGTGACGAGACAAGTTGACGAAGGTCGAGCAATGGATATGGTATATATGGATTTCAGTTAGGTATTTGTTAAGGGTCCACACGGTAGGCTCATTCAGAAAGTTAGGAGGTATGGGATACAGGGAAAACTGGCTGTCTGGATACAGAATTGGCTGGCCAAAAGAAGACAACGAGTGGTAGTGGATGGAAAGTATTCCGCCTGGAGATTGATGACCAGTGATATCCCGCAGGGATCTGTTCTCGGGCCTCTGCTCTTTGTAGTTTTTGTAAATGACTTGGATAAAGAAGTGGAAGGGTGGGTTAGTAAGTTTGTCGATGACACAAATGTCAGTGGTGTTGCAGATAGTGACAGGATGCAGAGCTGGGCTGAGAAGTGGCAGATGGAGTTCAACCTGGATAAATGTGAAGTGATTCATTTTGGAAGGTTGAATTTGAATGCTGAATACAGGGTTAAAGACAGGATTCTTGGCAGTGTGGAGGAACAGAGAGATCTTGGGGTTCACGTACATGGATCACTTACATAGAAACCTTAAAGTTACCACCCAAGGTGATAGGGTTGTTTTGGCTTTCATTAACAGGGGAATTGAGTTTAAGAGCCACGAGGTTTTGCTGCAGCTCTATAAAACCCTGGTTAAACCAAACTTGGAATAATGTGTCCAGTTCTGGTTACCTCATTACAGGAAGAATGTAGATGCTTTAGAGAGGGTGCAGGATGCTGCCTGGATTGGAGGGTTAGTCTTATGGAGATAGGTTGAGTGAGCTAGAGCTTTTTACACTGGAGAGAAGATGGAAGAGAGGTGAATTGATAGAGGTGTACAAAGTAATGAGAGGCCTAGATAGAGTAGATAGCCAGAGACTTTTCCTCAGGACAGAAATAGCTGTCTTGAGGGCTCATAATTTTATGGTGATTGGAGGAGGGTAAAGGGGAGATGTCAGAGGTAGGTTCTTTATGCAGAGAGTGGTGGGTGTGTGGAATGCACTGCCCGTGGTGGTGGTAGAGTCAGGGACATTAAGGACATTTAAGTGACTGCTGGATAAGCACATGGATGGCTGTAAATTGAGGGGTGTGTAAGTTAGGTTGATCTTAGATTTAGAGAAAGCAGGTTGGACTTTGGATTGTAGCAAGGTGGGTATGAAGGTGTCAGCGAATGCCTCCGCCATCTGGTCTGCACAGGAATCTGCGTGCAGGTCCGAGGACTCCATCTGGGCCCGTCACTTTCCTTGGGTGCTGTCCCATGCCATGCACTGTAGTACTGGCTAGGGGCAGTTTTGGTCGTATTGTGATGATATGAAGTGGCAAGTGCAGAGAACATGAGGTGGTGAACACTTCCATGACCCAGAGCTTGCAGGAACAGAATGCCACTCCCCAGTATCACATCCGTTCAATGTGTATGCAACCAATTAATTCCTCAGTTAGTCTTCTTTGGCAGACTAAGCCTTTATCGTTGGCTATCTCTTTATTTCCTCCTTTTAAACTTTAGCTATTGTCACCCCTCGCCTTCTCTCGGGTGGGGAGAAATGAATTGGCTCTCTTCTTTTCTAACCCCCTCAGCTGACAATGACTTTTGACAGTTTAGTTCTTTTTATCAGATTTCAATTAAAACATAGTGCATTAGTTCAAACTTAAGGAGTCAATTACAAGATTCTCTTGAGTTGAAAGAGTTTTTTTAATTGTTTATCATTTCTCTGATTTGCTTGATCACTGGGTGCTGTTTAGAAGAGACTGAGAAAGTCAGGCAAAGGAAGAGAATTCTCATTTTACTGTAATTAAGCCATAAAACTTCAATCTTCAATTTTTGTTGCCCAAAAGCTGTTGTCTGAAATACAATTAATTTGTGTGTTCCTTGTCTGACCTCATTGTTCTTTTCAAACTGGATAATCGACAGCTGACTTTCATCTCAATATGTGAAACATCCAGGAAGATTTAAATCGAACAAGGGATATGGTTCTGAGTGACTGGTTTTAATTGTTTTGGAGACATGTTAATTTTAGTTCAGACTGAATTTTACTTATTGCTGTTTTATAAACTGGTCAGGTGATCACTGAGGCCATTTTACGTGGGGTGATTTCCCTTTTTAATAAACAAGTTTAAGCCATGAAAAGTCCCATGTGTTAAAGATCAGATGATGGAAATCAAAGATTGATAGTCTACTTTCAGCACTACCTTAATACCCACCAAAAGGTCACTGAGCGAAGGCAGGTTCATGGATTTAACACATCAGGCTGAAGGGGCAGAATGGTCTCTTCCGATTCATATGTTTCTTTTTAACTCAACCAAATTTACTGACAGAAAATATTTAATTGACAGAATTAGTTTATTAAATTGTTCATATTGGTTAATTTCCCAATATTTATTGAGAAACAAAATCTGCTTTGGGCCATATTGCATTATGGTCTGTATTATCGTGAGTGTCATAGAGAGCACTTCAGACAAAGTCAGAAAACTTCTGAGCTTCAGTCTTGATGTTTGTGACATAAGCTGATCTTCTTGTGTGTATCTGACTTTCTGTTCAATGATAGATTCCATTATTCTACATTTCTAGTTATTCCACTCAGCAGCAAGAGATTTGAATTTAATCATGATAATGAATAGAGGGTAAGGTCCTGGGTCCTCAATCACTGCCATCAGAATAGTTTGATGGATTTATTCATGAAACTAACTTGAAACTGACACTTGAGTTAATGGAAGAGGGATGTGGTAGAAATGATCTGATGCAGGGACTTACCTGTACATTGTGGCTTGGCTGGTTCTGTTGGCCCAGTTCCTTGGTCACTGTCTTTTCTATTCAGTATTTTCCTCATTTGGGTGTTCAGTCTGTGAAGGGGATTGTGTTAAGTGTCACAAGGTTAAAGCTTGTAATTGGAGTTTAAAAAGGATCTCAGTTAAGAAGTCAAGTTGGGGACCATGGAGGGGGTCTTTAGGACCAAATGCCTGCCCTTCTTCCGCGGTTACGTTAGGGCCCGGGTGTCTCTGGAGAAGGAGCTCACGGTGTCCACCAACACCCTGGAGTTGTTCAGGGAGAGGTGGGCGCCGCAGGGAGTGGAGTGCATTATTTCCCCGTCCAACTCTATTTTGATTTAATCCCTGCCCTCCCCTTCACTGTTTGATCACTCAGCATTGTCCTTTTATGTGAAGGGTTCTACTTGTCACTGGCCACTCGGGTGTTTCCTTTCTTCCTGGTGTTGGAAACTGAATAAAGATTTGTACACCTTGTGTCTTTCCCTGTGTCTCACACCTGCACACACTTGGCATGGGTGCTGGGGAAAAAATACGCACTACAAAACAAAAAGGAAGAACAGGAGTGTCAGACAGGAAAGACAAATAAATAAAAGTCAAGTTGGATTCAGCACAGAGTGGAATCACCCCAGGCCCTGGATGACCTGGGCTGGAGCAAGAAGTTTGGGATCATCCGGTTAGAGTTTGGGCAAGGCACTTTTTGACAATGTCACATTTTCCAACCAAACGATTCTTGTTAGTGAGTGAGCAACAAGAGGGTCTTGTCACTCAATATCACCCTCGTTATGACCAACTCTCACCTCATTTACATGTCGTTTCCCATTCTCCCACCTGCCAGATAGAAACTAGACAGCGAGAGTTCCTGCAATCACAGTGGAGTCAGTGTGAATGCCTGGTGACTCCAGCTCGTTGCTTACTTCAAAGGACCTTCATATGGACACCAACCTCACCCCCTACCTCAGCCCAAATCTGAAGTGATTGGCATCTGACACGCACCAGCCTCACTGCATCGTCATGGCACATCTCCAATCTCCTTCTGTACAACGCTGCTCTTTGAAGCTCACTGCCACTTCTCATTGCAATATTCCTACCAGGACACTCTGTATACAGGGGCAGGAGGCCAGCTCACAAACTGAACCAGGCTGTTGACTTGCTCTCTTAGGGCTCTCTCACTTTCCACTCACCTGGATGCCAACAACATCCCAGTCTGGCCTTGCCCTGCCTTTTAACACTTAGGCCCTTAGCTGCACTCTAAAGCCTCACTGTCATTCTGTCTTAATTTTCAGTTTCTCCGAAACGCAGAGCCAGGGAGTTGGTCAGGCTGGTGCAGCAGTGACTATTCAATGGGATAGACATGTTACCGTACAGCAGAGCACCAGGGTTAATCTCTTACCTACAGTATCACTGACATGGCATGTTTACCAACCAACTAAGCAGCGCTGAAAACAGAAGGGGAGTAGTCCTCAGTCAAAGAATCATTTGCACCCACCTTATCTTATTCCACTTGCTTACAGCCTCTGATTCCCAAATCTGGCTTTTACTAATTCTTGTCCTAATGTTCAAATCCATTCCCATTTGTGTAACCCTCTTCCAATAAAGACTTTCACTTATATATCACCCATAACAGAGTAAAATGACCCAAGGTATTTTGCAAGATATTTACCAACTTTTAACATGTTGTCGCATCCTAAGACAGGTGACCAAACGTTTAGTCAAAAAGAGAGATTTAAAGGAGGTGAAGGAGATTGAGAGGCAATTGGTTACTGCAGGGATTCCAGAACTGAGTGACCTCTGTGTTCCTCCTTAATCTGGGTAAAGCACTGGTTGGTCTGCAGCATTTGTTATCAAATATAATATTTGAAATTACATTAATTCGTAAAGAAAATATGAAGATCAGGAATAAATCAAATGTGCAATGTGAGCTGATTATATGGTACATCGTGATTTAAAACCAAACAAAACCTGGGTTGACATTTTGCCAGATCCCATTTTGAAGCTCACTGCTTCTCGTTCATGTCTCATGAACAAATGGAAAGTAGAAAAAAGACCAAGAAGGAGAAGCGAGGAGAACAAGGATTGTTTTCATCATAAACAGAGAAGGTTAAATGTAGCAAAAGCATCCGATACTAAGGGTTGACTGTCCGCTGATGGGATATAAACATATTTATGGGAAAGGAATGAGAGAGATAAAGATTTTTATTTCAACTGACAACTTGTTCTGATCTGGAAAGCACTGAAAGAAAAGCAGAAGAGAAAGGAATTTCAATGGGAAAGAAACCAAGTAAATAGGAGGATTATAAATTATATTTGAATTTGAGAATTTATTTCACAAACAGTTATTACAAAAGCTTGAAGATACCTGTCCTTTGGAATCCTATTGAGCAGGACAACGTGCTTGATGACGAAACTTAAATCCAAGGCTGCAATGTTTTTGTGATGTGATTTGTAACATCTCAAGCGTATGGTGTAGCTTTGGCTTATCTTTTTTTACTTTAGCTCATTGTCAGACAGCATTTCATTAGCTGCCTTCATTCTTACTTCAGTCTTTTGTCCCTTTACCACATTCAAACAGATCATCAGATACCACTAGCTAATACAAATGTGAACCACTGCATTCAAGCGGAAAAGACAAACTGGAGGCTGAAATAAAATAAGAAAGTGTAAATTTGTACTTTGTTTTGTTTTGTGAAAATTGTCATCAAATAGAGCATTCTGTAATCTTGTGCTGTCTGAAGTTGGCAGTGTGAGTGAGTTCAGGTTGCAGGAAACATCAAAGCTTTGATGTGGAGTTGCTGGTGTTGGACTGGGGTGGACAAAGTTAAAAATTGCGATTTTTGTAAAGATTTATAGCTCAGGTTGAGGTTCAGATTGTAAGTTTGCTCGCTGAGCTGAGAGGTTTGTTCTCAGACATTATGTCACCATGCTAGGTAACATCATCAATGAGCCTCTGGTGAAACACTGATGTTCTGCCCCACTTTCTATTTGTGTCTGTTGTGGGGGGTGATAACATTTCTGGTTCTTTTTCTGAGAGGTTGATAAATAGGACCAAAAACAGTGTGTTTGCCACCCAGGTTGATAGAGTTGTTCAGAAGGCATACGATGTGTTAGGTTTCATTGTCAGTGTGTCTACTTTCATTGAGTTCTGGAGCCACAATATCATGCTGCAACTATACAAAACGCTAGTGCGGCCGCACTTGGAATATTGTGTACAGTTCTGGTCGCCATATTTCAGGAAGGATGTGGAAGCATTGGAAAAGGTACTGAGGAGATTTACCAGGATGTTGTCTGGTCTGGAGGGAAAGTCTTATGAGGAAAGGCTGAGAGACTTGGGTCTGTTCTCAATGGAATGCCCTTACCACTCTCTGAGTAAAGAACCTACCTCTGACATCTGTCTTAAATCTGTCACCCCTCAATTTGTACTTATGCCCCCTTTGTACAAGCTGACGTCATCATCCTAGGAAAAAGTCTTTTACTGTCTACCCTATCTAATCCTATGCTCATCTTGTATGTCTCTATCAAATCCCCTCTTAGCCTTCAGGAATGCCCTACCTGCCAATGTAGTTCAGCCACATTAGGGAGATTTAAACAATCCTTGGACAAGCACATGGATGATGATGGGATAGTGTAAGGGGACCAGCTGAGAATAGTTCACAGGTTGGTGCAACATCAAGGGCCGAAGGGCCTATTCTGCTCTGTATTGTTCTATGATCTATGTTAATGGAGTTCCGATTTGAATGCTAGGTCTCTAGGAATTCCCGTGCATGTCTCTGTTTAGCCTGTCCCCGGATGGATTTGTTGTCCCGGTCGAACTGATGTCTCTCATTGTCAGTGTGTCTACTTTGTGAATAAGAACCAGTCTGACTCAAGTCTAACCTCACACCTTTAATGCATTGTCTGAGGTGAGATGTCACCTTTGTTTTATAAAACCTTAAGTTATCTCAAGAACATGATTTGAAAGAAGTTCTGGGATTTACATATTAAAGAACCAAACCCTGCAACCTTTTCGAAAAGATAAAAGACTTAACTGCAACCTAGATTTGTTCAAGATTTGGAGGTGCCGCAGTTGGACTGGGGTGTACAAAGTTAAAAATCACGCAACCCCAGGTTAAAGTCCAACAGGTTTAATTGGAAGCACACTGGCTTTCGGAGGTGGTAAGAGCGTCGCTCCGAAGGCTAGTGTGCTTCCAATTAAACCTGTTGGACTTTAACCTGGGGTTGCGTGATTTTTGACTTAGATTTGTTCAATATATCATTTTAATTGCATGATACTGATTGTTTGCCCTAAATTCTGTGTCTTATGATCTTATGCTCCACAACAACCTGGTGAAGGAGTAGCGCTCAGAAAGCTAGTGTTTCCAAATAAACCTGTTGGATTATAACCTGGTGTTCTGTGATTTTTAACTTTATCCCAAATATTGCATTATCGGTGGGGCTTAGGGGGAGTTCATTCAAACCCCTGACCTTATTCTGTCACTTCATTCAATCATAGCTGGTTGTTACACCCTCATTCACGAGCTCTCATTCTATATTCTCAACATCCTTGACCGACAAGGCCTACCATTTCAGTTTTGAAGTCTCCAATTGACTGAGTCTCAACACTGTCTGAAGTAGGGAAGGTCTTTTATGTAAATAATCTTGGGAGTTCTTGAAGGGACTTGTGGCCCTCATGAAATACTTGAGAGATTGTGATGGATTGAATTGATGAATAAAATTTGATGAAACAGATCATTTGATTGTGGTGTGCCAGGATCCCCCAACACAGAGGGGGAATGATTGTACTCTCTCAGCTTGAGTACGAACTGAAGGCAATACTGTCACTCATCCTGTGACATTGCTACCAGAAAAACAAAGTACTGCAGATGCTTGAAGTCTGAATTAAGACAGAAAGTGTGGGAGGAACTCAGTAGGTCTGGCAGTGTCACTGGAGGGAAATAAGAACATTAGAAAACTGAGCAGGACCTTTCCATTCTCCCCTCATGCTTGCACTGGCATTCCCAAGATCATGGTGATGTGCCCCATGTCTTACCTCCTCTTGCTTCTCAGCTCAACATATCTGTCAACTCCTCAATATTTGAAACGCCTACTCTCCCCCCCCCTTGACTTTCATTGATCTAGCCTGCATAACTCGCTGGGTCAGAGAATTCCAGACATTCACTAGCCTCTGGGAGAGGAAACCCCTTCTCATCTCACTTTTAAACAAGTATCTGCTTAGTCTGTAACCATGACCCCTGGTTCGACATTTCTCCATCATCTCAACAAGGACCCTGTCAAATCCCCTCAGAATCTTACATCTTCCAGTAAGGTCACCTTTCATTCTTCTCAACTAAAAAAGAGAGAGGAGAAACAGAGTTAATGTTTTGTGTCTGATATAATTCTTCATCAGAACACAAGGACAATTCTGACACTCTGAAAAAAGCAATCCATTGTTTCAAATGATTCAGGTTCAAACAGGGCCATCTCAGAATTCATTTTTAACATTACAGCCCATGGTAGAGTCTCATCTTGATGCTAGTGTTCAAAAGGACCTTTTGACATTAGATTAAACGAAGGTATTTGGGGATATGGGCCAAAGGCAGGTATATGAAGTTAGACCACAGATCAGCCATGGTCCTATTGAATGGTAGAACATGTTTAAGGGGCTGAATGGTCTAGTCTTGTTCTTATATTCCTAGGTCCTGTGTCACTCATTAATTTAAAGCATGGAGATTAATAAGATAGGTTTATGTGAGTCAAAGGCAGTTGAAGGTTCTGGATTGGGGAGAGGGTGAGAAAGCAAAGCATGTGCACTGCCTTTGGAAAGATGGGCTGGGGCTGTGTTGCTGGCCTCTGTAAATGAGGATTTTGAATCCAATGCTCTGGATAGAGGACTAATTGCAAACAGAATCAATCATTCATGGGAACAGAGGTGCTGGGGAAAGCTGACGGAGTCATCATTAATCACTTGCCCGTGTCCCCACACCACTGCTATGTATTACGGGTGACCACTTGACTATCGATGATGTAAAAATAATAAGACATTGTTATGACCAGACTCTGGAGAGTGCCCTTAAATTATGATAGTTGAAGGTAAAATACACCAAATTGTCAAGCTGCTGGGTCAGGACTGATGCGCCAGGTCCCCTTCTTTACTCCCTGGATCTTTCAATTGTGTGCAAATGGGTTAATTTACAAAGTTACAATCCTCTTTTGAGATTTTCAGCTTTGTAGGTTGATTTGAAATTCCTTTCTCCCGTTTCCTTTTGACTGACCTTCTGCATAGTTGGCTTTTAACACTCAGCAGGAGAGAGTCCTTTACCTGCAAACCAGTGGTTATTCGTTTGTGGTACTTTTAATGTGGAGAAAGTGAGGTCTGCAGATGCTGGAGATCAAAGTTGAAACTTTATTGCTGGAACAGCACAGCAGGCCAGAGTCCTTTACCTGCAAACCAGTGGTTATTCGTTTGTGGTACTTTTAATGTGGCCTGCTCAGCACATTAGTGTTCAGACTTAGGCTGGTGCTTAGCATATTTCTCAACCCATTGGTATACATGAGCACCTCAGCTCACCATCCCCACCCCCTCTTCTTCCACCAGCACACACAAGCCAGGGTTAAAAAGACTCCTGTTCTAGTATATTCTTGAAAGGAGAAAAACACAAAACATGCCTTCCCTCCAGATTGCTGCCTTTTTCTTTCATGTTCACAGTCTGACATAGCTCACAAACAATTAGAGTTAAGGTTTCTTTTGTGAATTTGTCCCCTTCGCATCCATTCCATTGAAGTTTCCTTGAAAACCTTTTACATTTGAAATTCCAGGGTCTCTCTCTCTCTCTTACTCTGCAGGTAGCTGCTGAATTTATATCTGCAGTTACTTGTTTGGCTTGAAAAGTCCTGTTTTATATTAAAAAAAATATTAAGCATTTGATATGCCCATTACTGCTCCAGCATTAAAGTTCTATTGTTATGACAACAAAACAGTGTTCTCACACTCAGGATGTCCAGAAATATTTTCAAAATGTAAACACTTTTGTAAGGTGATAGGGAATGGGGTGCCAAGGGCCAAAACGCACAGAGACAAGAGGGGAAGCCACCCAGGAAATATGTTGGCTGGATAAAAATGGAAAGAACTGCATTTAAAAGTCACCTAACAGCAATTTATAGTCCACCAGGTTCATTTGGAAGTTCAAGCTTTCAGAGCTTTGATCCTTCATCAAGTAACTAGTGGGGCAGGATCAAATGACACAATTTATAGCAAAAGATTACAATGTCATGCAATTAAAACAATATATTGAACAAACCTAGATTGCTGTCACCTTTGTTTATAAAGCTTTAAGTTATCTTGAGAATGTAGATTAGATTAGATTACTTTACAGTGTGGAAACAGGTCCTTCGGCCCAACAAGTCCACACCGACCTGTCGAAGCGCAACCCACCCATACCCCTACATTTACCCCTTACCTAACACTACGGGCAATTTAGCATGGCCAATTCACCTGACCCTGCACATCTTTGGACTGTGGGAGGAAACCGGAGCACCCGGAGGAAACCCACGCAGACACGGGGAGAACGTGCAAACTCCACACAGTCGGTCGCCTGAGGCGGGAAATGAACCCGGGTCTCTGGCGCTGTGAGGCAGCAGTGCTAACCACTGTGCCACCGTGCCGCCCACAAAAGAAGTGACTTAAAAGAAGTTCTGGGATTTACATATAAGTGAACCGAAACCTGCAACCCATTCTAAAAGATGAAAGACTTCACAACAATCCAGGTTTGTTCAATATATCGCTTCAGTTGCATGACACTATGATCTTTTGCTATAAATTCTGTGTCTTATGATCCTGTCCCACTAGTTACCTGATGAAGGAGCAGCGCTCTGAAAGCTAGTGCTTCCAAAAAAAACTATTGGACTACAGCAGGTCAAGCGGCATCAGAGAAACAGGAAAATCAATGTGTCGGGCATTTCCTGATGAAGGGCTCTTGCCCAAAATGTCGATTTTCCTGCTCCTCAGCTGCTGCCTGACCTGCTGTGCTTTTCCAGCAACACTTGAATCTTGACTCTAATCTCCAACATCTGCAGTAGCCACCTTTGCCTTGTGTGATTTTTAAACTTTGTTTCATCCCAGTCCAACATTGGCTCCTCCACATCATGAAAGATCTGTGAGTGCCACCATATCCTCTCAGAAACAAAACCAGAAACTGCTGGAAAAGTTCAGCAGGTCTGGCAGCATTTGTGGAGAGAAATCAGAGTTAACATTTTAAGTTGAGTGACCCTTCCTCAGAACTGAGGAGTAAATCCATTTAATAGTACCAAGGAAGCGGCTCAATACCACCTTATCAAAATCAATTAGGGATGAGCACAACCCAATAATGTGCAAGGCATCACATCTGCATTGAGAATGTTAGAGGGGGATAGGTTGTTACAGATGGCACAGAATTGAAGGGATGAATGTTTTAGAGTCTGGTGTTGGGAATTCTCAGAAGGGAGTGGTAAAATTATCTGGTCAGTAATGAGACTCACAGGAAATGAGAACATCAACATTCCCATGAAGCTCCTGACAACAAGCTCATTTATATGGCAGTGACAGGAAGTTCAGCAAAACTGTGCAAACAACTCCATGAGTTGTTCTCTATCTGTTAATGAGAGCCCAAGTCATTCAGCACTTGTTATAATGAACCATTGTACCTGTTCTCAAGTCATACTCTGAATATTGACTTTGTTTGAATTATTTACATTTGTTAGTCCAATAAGGGATCAATCATTGTACTACGCACAACATAAAAAATTAGTCAAATGTTCCTCTCCTTTAGTCATCCTGGAGCTGCGAGCAATAATTTTAGAACTAGTCCTCTGGGATAAGTAGATAATATCACAATAGTCTCTTTCTGATCGTTTGGTGCTGTTTAAATGCTTAATTAAATCAATTAAATGTTTTAACACTGACTAGAAGCTAGTAAATCTTTCCGTTGGAAATGAGAGTAAGTGTAGGTTGTTGGCATCAGAAACTTTAGATATGCTCCAATTACAGGGAACTTGGGTTTAAACATGTCCCTGAGATTCCGTAGTTTATAACCGATGAAGACACCTATGGTTCATACAGCATTATTGACTTATCATAATGCAATACCATCAAGAGTTTTATATTTATGTTTGTCAACAGTTGAAATATTTGTTCTTTGAAGCAGAACACCTTTTAACAAGGCGTGATCATTAACATGGGCACTTTACAACCTTCTGGACTTAATATTGAGTTCAATACCTTCAGCTTGTGAACCCACTTCCATTTCTTCTCTTTATTTTGGCTTTACTTGTACTCCCTGTCACCATATCCTCTCCCCCCCCCACCCCCCCACCCCCCACTCAATGGGATTGTCTGTTCTTTCCAGCCTGGCAGTTAGACACACCATTGTTCTACCATTCTCACATTCTGATCACTTAATCTGACCTACCAACACCCTTTCTCTCCCAGCACACCAAACTCCCAACTATTTCATAAAAGCTGCCCCCTCCACACTTTACATGAGCTCTGACGAAGAGTCATTTAGACTCGAAACGTTACCATGCCCTCTCTCCGTGGATGCTGCCTGACCTGCTGTGATCTCCAGCATTTTTATTTTCAATTTCTTTCAGGTGTTCTGCCAATCAGTTGGTATAACTCTGGACGATGATCACCACCTTGTTACCTCAGATTTCTCCAAATTTACTCCGACCCTACCCCAGGAGCATGTAACTGACAGAAACAGGTAATGCCATAGTTCAGTGCTGTGTCTCATGGACCAACCTCTGATGGTCATGTAGGAAAACGCCTACTGGGCGAAGATTGGAAAGGCCTGCATTAAGGAAGGAATCTGAGGAGATTTAGAAACTGATCACACTAGAACATTTCCAAGAATTCTGTGGCCAGATATGACTGGACCTGACCTGTGCTCATTTACCAAAGCCTGTTCATGTGATCTCCTGGCAAATTACCTTCAACTCCTCTGCCCTATCTTCTTCATCTTCACTTTCAAGTAGAGTGAGAGGAACTCATAACGATTCGTATTAAGATTAAAACCTTCCTTTCCGTTGTCCACAAGTTCAAACTTCCCCTGAGCTTCGTGTCACCCTAGTTCTGAGCTTGCATTGCTCGCTCTCGTTTCTCTTCCAACACCCTTCAGTTCATCTTGGCCATGAGACCTGATCTCTGCTTCTTTGACCCTATTCCTACTGAACTGCTGCCTACCTTTCCTGTTCTCATCATAGCTGACATCACTGATGCTTCTCTTCCTTCGATAATATTCCTCTCTTAAAATTTAACATCATCACCCACTCATTATCACAATTAACCCGAGAGCCCACCATTCTGTGGAACCTCCTCCATTTCTACAATTCTCTGTGATGTCTGCATTTTTCTAATTCTGGATTTTCTCGAGTACCCCGACTGTAACTGAATACTCCAATTGTAACTTTAACAGCTCCACTGTTCCTGTGGTGAAGACTGTGCTAAGATCCTGGGCCCCGTGTAACTCCCTCCCTTAACATTTTCAGCCTCTTTACTGCTCTTCCATTCTTTTATATGCCTCCTTAAAACCGAATTCTTTGACCTCATTGGCTGTCTGCCTTAATTTCTCCTCACATGGTTTGATATTAATTTGCATTTCATGCCTCTATGAAAAATGTTGGGATTTTGTATTGTTGATGGCACTATATAAATACAGTTGTTGCTTATGAAGTAACAATAAGGTGATATTTACCTGAAATCATGAAATCAATAGTTAAAGAAGAAGCTGCATTTCTATTTCACAGCCTTAGGATGTCCCATAATAGCTTACAGTCAAAGGATTACTTTCAAAACCTGGTCTCTGTTGCTTTGTGGGTTAATGTGGCTAATGGCTGAGGATCCAACTCCTGCAATGGGACATGACCTTACATCTACCCAACTCAACAGAAGGCCTTAATTGAGACAAACTAATGGTGTTGCCATCAAATTGTTGACAAGATGTTGATGATTGCAACTATAAATCTTAAAACCCACCATCTTGTGAAGTTGTATGTTAATGCAACAGGAGATGTGAGACAGCTGCTGTGTGTAATGCCAGTGGATCAGTTGTCCCAATGGATCATCTTCACACAGTGAAGTCACTCAACAACAATGAGTAACCCAGGGCAATCCCTCATTGTACTGCCCTGCACTTTGTCAACAGGAAGAGATCTCTGCAGCTTCTCAACTCTGATCCAACAGCTGAAAGACTGACATTTTCTTTTCTTAATGTCATGTTTTAAGATTACTTTTTACTCTTGTAATTTCAGGTAGCTTTTCAGTTGTCTCATGATCTGTCTGTGAGATTGTTGTATGTGTCTTGGCACCCACATTTCAGAGGCTTGTGATATCTTCCATGGAGTTTTTTTTAGGATGGTATGGTGGCTCAGTGGTTAGAACCTGGGTTCAATTCTGCCCTTGGGTGACTGTGCAATCTCAACAGGCATTCTCTTTGTGTCTGCATGGGTTTCCTTCAGGTGCTCCAGTCTCCTCCTACAGTCCAAAGATGTGCAGGTTACATGGATTAGTCATGGGGTATGCAGGGATAGGAGAGTGGATCTAGGTGGGATGATCTTCGGAGGGTCAGTGTGGACACCATGGGCTGAATGACCCACTTTTTTTGCATCGTGGAAATTCTATAATAATTAATTATGCAGGAAGTGTGCAAGAAATGGGCACCATGTGGCATCTGATGAGATTTCTCCTTGTCATGAGATTGGGTTTTCTTATTGTTGATATATCCCTCACCTTCACAAATTTTTTCTGGTTATTTATGTCCTTCTTTTACCTTTGTATCATATCTACGAAGCTCTCAACTTGTTCCAATGGGACATCATCCACTTGAAGCCTTACCATTCTGTCTTCTGTTGTATTCCTTCCATTTGTCATTTGGAGCTTGTGCTCAGTTCATATTCTAAAACAAACACAGAAACAGATGGAGAAACTCAGCAGGTCTGGCAGCATTTGGCAGAGAGAGAGACAGAGTGTGAATGCTTCTTCTTTGGAGACTAAAGAGAGAGGTGAAAAAATGATTGGTTTTACACATGGAGAAAGGTGGTGGGGAACAAATAGAAGAGAAGGTGAAGTTAACAGAAGATTTGTGTTCATGAGAGATTATAGGTCCCAAATGGAACATAACAATAAGAAAAATCAGTGGGGGATCGTGACTGTAGGGAATGGAGACAGGTACAGAAGAGATGATAATGAAAGAATGTCCCTCAGCTCTTCTGAAAGCAATTGCAAGAAACTTAGTGGGTTGGGGACAGCAGACAGGGTGGAGGAAAGGACAGTGTTCATGATCTGAAGCTATAGAACTGAATGTTAAGTTCAGAAAAACTGCAGCAGAGCTACACCAGGAATGTAAGCAGAAGAGAAAGAGGATGCATTAAATGGCAAGCAACTGCAAATTTGTGAACTAAGTGGAGGTGTTCCATAAAGTGGTCACCCAGTCTGTATTTGGTCACCCTGGCAGAAAGAAGATCAGAGAATACAGTAGACCAGCTTGAAAGAAGTACAAACAATCCCTGCTTCAGGGATGGAGTGTGTGTGGGGCCTTGGACAGTAGAGAACGAGGAGGTAAAAAGCCAAGTGTTACACCTGCTGTGATTGCATGGCAAGGTGCAAAGGGGTAAGGCTGGGGAATGAGGGTGAGGTGTTGGGAGTGGTTCAGATGTGTCTTCAAGGGATGGATCTGTGGAACTCCCTGATCAGTGAAACAGTTGAGGCCTATTCATTGAATCTTTTTAAGGCAATGATCGATTTTTGAACAGTAAGGGAATTAAGGGCTATGGTGAGCCCTATGGGTAAATGGAGCTGAGTCCACGAGGAGGTCAGCCATGGCCTTATTGAATGGTGGAACAGGCTCGATGTTGGAGTAGATATTAATAGCTGACTCCTGCTCCTAGGTCTTATGTTCTCATGTTGTTATCCCTTCAGGATGCTGACAGTGAGGAGAGGAAATCCATAGTGGCATCATGCTGGAGTAGAAAGAAATGGCAGAGTCTGGTCCTCTGAATACGAGGTGAAACTGGCTCACCTCAATTCGACCGATCAAAAATAACAGATTCTGAAGAGTGGGGTCACTGTACATCGAAACATTCATTCTATTTCTCTCTCTACAGATGCTGCCAGACATGCTGAGTTTCTCCAGCAGCTTGTTTTTGTGTGTTTCTAATTTCTAGCATCTGCAGTTCCTTATTTTACGAGAGATAAACCTTGTTGCTTTCTAATATTGAGCCACATAATGTTGATTTTCAACTTTTCATCTTTGCCGCACTGTTGACAAAGGAACTGCAGAAATCCCCAATATAATAGTGCAAATATCACACATATGACATTACTGTGGTTTTCGTCTTTTTCCAATAATATGGCAGACAACTGAGACAGTGCAGGCATAGATTCATCAGGACATGTCTTTGTATTTTACACATTGTGCACTTTTTGATCATGTGCTTTCTGGACACCATAAAAGTGATGCATTACTGACTGGTTATTTCAAGAGTATTGGCAAAAATGGTGCTGAGACAGCAAAGCAAAGTCTTTAATAACCCAGAAGCAAAATGTTGGATGTTGGGAATCTGAAAAGGAAACATAAATTTCTGGAAATGCTCAGCAGCTTCAACATTAGCAGTGAACCTGCACTGAATTGATTAGAGATTGATTAGATTCCCTACAGTGTGGAAACTGGCTCTTTGGCCCAACAAGTCCACACTGACTCTGAAGAGTAACCCACCCAGATCCATTTCCCTCTGACTAATGCACCTAACACTATGGACAGTTTAGCATGGCCAATTCATCTGACCTGCATATCTTTGGACTGCAGAGGAAATCTGTGCAGATACTGGGAGAATGTGCAAACTCCACACAGACAATCGCCCAACTGGGACCTTGGTGCTGTGAGGCAGCAGTGCTAACCACTGAGCCACCATGCCACCCCAATACATAGCAATTGCCAGGAAAGTTCTGGTCACAATTCTGCTGCAAGTGGACACCTTCAAAAACATCTCCAATCCTGAGTTAGAGTCAGAGATCTATTCTTTAGATCAGAGTGGTGTTGGAAAAGCACAGCAGTTCAGGCAGCATCCGAAGAGCAGGAAAGTCAATGTTTCGGGCAAAAGCCCTTTATCAGGAATAGAGGCCAGCATCTGCAATCCTCACTTTTGCCTCAGAGATCTATTTGCTGAGAGTTACCCAGGAAACGTTAAGACAGCTTGTTGGGGGCAATTTATGAATAACGAGTTAAGCACAGGTTAACCCCACATCAGACTCAAACTGTGATTAGAATAAAGTAGCAAGTTTTAGTTCCATTAGTAGGCAACTCTCATGTAAATCATTTAAGATTCATTTTTCATTTATTCTTCTTCAGGAAAGGTAATCAAATTAAGAAGTAAAATTTTAAAAGTAAAACACAAAATCAAGCTTGAAATGCTGTTGATGTAACAGTGGGCCACGCACTGCTATGGGGATCTCATAGCTGAGAGAAACTTTAGCTGATTCTGTCATCTTTATGATGATGTGAAAAAGGCTTTAGTCTAAAGCAGACCATTTTGGAATGTGAGTAATGTACTGTTTGCGTGACTCACAATGCATAAGTATTTGAGAAATCCTCATTGAGTTACAGTGTTACCTCAGAATCCTATCTGGGTAGGCTGTCCCAGTGTTGGCTGCATAAACAATCATTAATCTGTACCTTGAGACTTCTGAAATTATTTCAGAAAATAAGCTATCACTACAAGACACAGCTTTGCTTTTTTTCGGCTGCAGTTGGAGTGGGAGGAGCGACAGTGAGGAAGGTAAATTTTTTAAAATATAAAGGTTTGCCTTGTGTGTGGGCAGAGATGGGGCTGCTGGGTAAGTGAGGTTATATATTTGGGTGGTTGCTTTACCCGAAACACTACTTGGGTAGTATGTCCCACCCATTCTCCTCCTGTAACCAAAAATAAGGTTCTGTTTGCCAACTGGTAAGGTTTCTTTTTTTTTTAGTTTTTCAGCAGTCTCTTTGGGAATTTAGAATCGTGGGAATGGAGATTGGGGCAGTTGAATGTTCCTCCCGCAGAATGTGGGAGGTAAGGGTCACCACTAGTGTCCCTGCTGACTGCATCTGTGGGAAGTGCACCCAACTCCAGCTCCTCGAGAACCGCGTTAGGGAACTGGAGCTGGAGCTGGATGAACTTCGGATCATTCGGGAGGTAGAGGGGGTTATTGAGATGAGTTATAGGGAAGTAGTCACACCTCAGGTACAAGAAAAAGACAGATGGGTTACCATCAGGGGATGGAAAGGGGACTGGCAGGCAGTGCAGGGATCCCCTGTGGCAGTTCCCCTGAATAACAAGTATACCATTTTGGATATTGTTGGGGGTAAATGACTTACCAGAAGTAAGCAATGGGGTACAGGTCTCTGACACAGAATCTGTCCCAGTTGCTCAGAAGGGAAGGGACAAGAGGAGCAGAGATTAGCCATTGGGAACTTCATATTTATGGGGACAGATGGAAGGTTTTCTGGGAGCAAGAGAGACTCACAATTAGTGTGTTGCCTCCCAGGTGCCAGGGTCCGTGATGACTCTGATCATGTTTTCGGGATCCTTGAGGGGGAAGGGGAGCAGCCCCAAGTTGTGGTCCACATGGGCACCAATGACATAGATAGGAAGAAAGGTGAATTGAATTGAATTGAATTTATTGTCACGTGTACCGAGGTCTTGCAAGCAATACAGGCAGATCACAGAGTTAAGTAGCATCGATAGGAAATAATAGGTAAACAGCAGCAAAAACAAAAACCCAGGTACAGGCGAATGTTAAGAGTTTGTGAGTCCATTCAGTATTCTAACAACAGTAGGGGAGAAACTGGGTAGAAACCGGCTGGTGCATGTGTTCAGGCTTCTGTACCTTCTCCCCGATGGTAGAGGTTGTAGAAAAACATTGCCAGGGTGGGATGGATCTTTGAGAATGCTGGCGGCCTTTCCTTGACAGTGGGCCTGGGAGATGGATTCTATAGATGGGAGGTTGGCCTTTGTGATTGTCCGGGCTGAGTTCACCCCTCTCTGTAACCGTCTCCGATCTTGAATGGTACATTTGCCATACCAGGTAGTGATCCATCCAGACAGAATGCTCTCGGTGGCGCACCTATAAAAGTTGGCAAGGGTATTCGCCGTCATGGCAAATTTCCTCAGCTGCCTGAGGAAGAAGAGACGTTGTTGGGCTTTTGTAGCCACTGCGTCCACATGAAGAGTCCAAGAAAGCTTGTTGTTGATGACCACTCCCAGGAGCTTGACACTCTCCACTTGTTCCATCTCTGTGCTGTTAATGTGTAGGGGGGCATGAGTAACATCCCACCGAAAGTCAATAATGAGTTCCTTGGTTTTACCGGCATTGAGAGCTAAGTTGTTCTCAGTGCATCATTTTTCCAGGTTTTCCACCTCCTGTATATAATCTCTTCTGTCACCATCTGAGATTCGGCCGACTATGGTGGTGTCATCAGCGAATTTGTAAATGGCATTAGTCTGTTATTTGGTGATGCAGTCATGGGTGGGGGATTTAAGGCAGAAATTCAGGGAGCTAGGGTGGAAGCTTAGAGCTAGGACAAACAGAGTTGTTATCCCTGTTTTGTTGCCCGTGCCATGTGCTAGTGAGGGGAAGAATAGGGAGAGAAAGGAGTTGAACATTTGGCTACAGGGATGGTGCAGGAGGGAGGGTTTTGGATTCCTGGATAATTAGGGGTAGGTGGGACCTCAACAAAAAGGATGGTCTTCATCTGAACCAGAGGGGTACCAATATCCTTGGGGGGAGATTTGCTAATGTTCTCAGGTAGGTTTAAACTAATTCAGCAGGGGGATGGGAACCAAAATTATAGTTCCAGTATACGGGAGGATGAGAGGAGTGAAGTCTGAACTAAGATTGCAAGAAGGCACTGGCAGGCAAGAAGTTGGTTTGAAGTATGTCTACTTCAACACCAGGAGCATCCGGAATAAGGTGGGTGAACGTGCAGCATGGTTTGGTACTTGGGATTTCAATGTTGTGGCCATTTTGGAGACATGGTTAGAGCAGGGACAGGAATGGTTGTTGCAGATTCTGGGATTTAGATGTTTCAGTAGGAACAGAGAAGATGGTAAAAGAGGAAGAGGTGTGGCATTGTTAATCAAGGACAGTTTTACGGCTGCAGAAAGGACGTTTGAGGACTTGTCTACTGAGGTAGTATGGGCTGAGGTTAGAAACAGGAAAGGAGAGGTTACCTTGTTGGGAGCTTTCCATAGGCCTTAGAATAGTTCCAGAGATGTAGAGGAAAGGATCGCAAAGATGATCATCTTTGCATCGAGGATAGCAGTGAGAGTGACAGGGTAGTTGTTATGGGGGACTTTTACTTTCCAAATATTGACTGGGAATACTATGTTCAAGTACTTTAGATGGGTCATTTTTTGATCAATGTATGCAGGAGGGTTTCCTCACACAGAATGTAGACAGGCCAACGAGGGGGTGAGGCCACATTATATTTGCTACTGGGTAATGAACCCGGCCAGGTGTTAGATTTGAAGGTAGTTGAGCACTTTGGTGATAATGACCGCAATTTGGTTATGTTTACTTTAATGATGGAAAGGGATAGGTATATACTGCAAGGTAAGAGTTATAGCTGGGGGAAAGGCAATTATGATACGATTAGACTTGATGTAGGGTGCCTAGGATGGGGAAAGAAACTGCAGGGGATGGACCCACTTGAAATGTGGAGCTTATTCAAGGAACAGCTACTGCGGGTCCTTGGTAAGTATGTACCTGTCAGGCAGAGAGGAAGTGGTCGAGTGTGGGAGCAGTGGTTTACTAAGGAAGTTGAATGTCTTGTCAAGAGGAGGAAGAAGGCTTATATTAGGATGAGATGTGAAGGCTCAGTTACAGTGCTTAAGAGTTACAAGTTAGCAAGGAAATACCTAAAGAGAGAGCTAAGAAGACCCAGGAGGGGACATGAGAAGTCATTGGCGGATAAGATCAAGGAAAACCCTAAGGCTTTCTATAGTTATGTCAGGAATAAAAGAATGACGAGAGTAAGATTAGGGCCAGTTGAGCATAGGAGTGGGAAGTTGTGCATGGAGTCAAAGAGATAAGGGAAGCGTTAAATGATTGTCGTTTTCTAATATGAAAAATAATGTTGTCAAGGAGAATACTGACATACAAGTTACTAGACTAGACAGGATTGAGGTGCATAAGGAGGAGGTGTTAGCAATTCTGAAAAGTGTCAACATAGATAAGTCCCCTGGGCCAGATGGGATTTATCCTAGGATTCTTTGGGAAGCCAAGGAGGAGATTGCTGAGTCTTTTGCTTTGATCTTTATGTTGTCATTGTCTACAGGAATAATGCCAGAAGACTGGAGGAGAGCACATCTTGTTCAAGAAAGGGCGTAGAGACAACCCTGGAAATTATATACCTGTGAGTCTTATTTCGGTTGCAGGTAAAGTGTTGGAAAAGGTTATAAAAGATAGGATTTATAATCATCTAGAGATGAATAAGTTGATTAGGGAAGTTTTGTGAAGGGTAGGTCGTGCCTCACAAACCTTATTGATTTCTTTGAGAAGGTAACCGAACAGGTGGATGAGGGTAAAGCCGTTGATGTGGTGGAGATGGATTTCAGTAAGGCGTTTGATAAGGTTCCCCACGGTAGGCTACTGCACAAAGTACGGAGGCATAGAATTGAGGGTATGGAAGGAAGGTCTTATGAGGAAAGGCTGAGGGACTTGATGCTGTTTTGTTAGAGAGAAGAAGGTTGAGAGGCGACTTAATTGAGACATACAAGATAATCGGGGTTTGATAGGGTGGAGAGTGAGAGCCTTTTACCTTTGGATGGTAATGGCTAGCATGAGGGGACATGGCTTTAAATTAAGGGGTGATAGATATAGGACAGATGTCAGAGATAGTTTAAAAGCAAATTACTGCAGATGCTGGAATCTGAAACCAAAAGAGAAAATGCTGGAAAATCTCAGCAGGTCTGGCAGCATCTGTAAAGAGAGAAAAGAGCTGACATTTCGAATCTAACTGACCCTTTGTCAGAGATAGCTTCTTTACTCAGATAGTAGTGGGGGTCATGGAATGCATTGCCTGCGACAGTATTAGACTCGCTAACTTTAAAGGCATTTAAATGGTCGTTGGATAGGCATATGGACAAGAATGGAATAGTGTAGCCTCAGATTGTGCCAACCTGTGGAACCAAAATCCAGAGCTGAAGGGCCCGTACTGTGCTATCGGTAGGGAAAGACTGGAGGTTGGCTAACGTGGTGCCACTGTTTAAGAAGGGGGTTAGATCTCATGGAATACAGGGAGAACTAGCCATTTGGATACTGAACTGGCTCAAAAGTAGAAGACAGAGGGTGGTGGTGGAGAGTTGTTTTTCAGACTGGAGGCCTGTGACCAGTGGAGTGCCACAAGGATCGGTGCTGGGTCCACTACTTTTCATCATTTATATAAATGTTTTGGATTTGAACGTAGGAGGTATAGTTAGTAAGTTTGCCGATGGTGCCAAAATTGGAGGCATAGTGGACAGCGAAGAAGTACAATGGGATCTTGATCAGATGGGCCAATGGGCTGAGGAGGGGCAGATGGAGTTTAATTTCGATAAATGCGAGGTGCTGCATTTTGGAATGGCAAATCAGAGCAGGACTTTTACACTCCTGGGGAGTGTTGCTGAACAAAGAGACCTTGGAGTAAAGGTTTTTAGTTCCTTGAAAGTGGAGTCTCAGATAGATAAGATAATGAAGAAGGCATTTGGTATGCTTTCCTTTATTGTTCAGAGCATTGCGTATAAGAGTTAAGAGGTCATGTTGCACAGAATATTGATTTGGCCAATCAGAAGGATGTTGTGAAACTTGAAAGGGTTCAGAAAAGATTTACAAGGATGTTGCCAGGGTTAGAGGGTTTGAACCTTAGGGAGAGGCTGAATAGGCTGGGGCTGTTTTTCCTGGAACATGGTAGGCTGAGGGGTGACCTTATAGAGGTTTGTAAAATCATGAGGGGCATGGATAGGATAAATAGACAAGGTCTTCTCTCTGGAGTGGTGGAGTCCAGAAGTACAGGGCATACGTTTAAGGTGACAAGGGAAATATTTGAAAGAAATCTAAGGGGCAACTTTTTCATGCAGATGGTGGTACGTGTATGGAATGAGCTGCCAGAGGAAGTAGTGGAGGCTGGTGTAATTATAGCATTTAAAAGGCATCTGGATGGGTATGTGAATAGGAAGGGTTTAGAGGAATCTTGCCCAAGTGCTAGTAAATGGGACTAGATTAGTTTGGGATATCTGGTTGGTATGGACGAGTTGGACCGAAGAGTCTGTTTCTGTGCTGTACATCTCTATGACTCTACGTGACAAGCCCTTCATCCCCAGGATCATTCTCGTAAACCTCCTCTGGACCCTCCAAGGCCAGCTCGTCCTTCCTTAGGTACAGGGCCCAAAATTGTGCTCAATATTCCAAATGTAGTCTAAGCAAAGCCTTGTACAGCTCCAGCAGTACATCTCTGCTCTTGTATTCTAGTCCTCTTGAAATGAATGCTCACATTGTATTAGCCTTTCTAACTACCAACTGAACCTGCATATTAACCTGAAGAGAATCCCGAACTCAGACTCTGAAATCCCTTTTGGACTTCAGATTTCTGAATTCTTTCCCCATTTAGAAAATAGTCTACATCTCTATTCTTTCTACCTTACACTTTTGCACATCATATTTCATCTGCAACTTCTTTACCCACTCTTCTAGTCTGTCGCAGTCCTTCTGCAGACTCCCTCCTTCCTCAACACTACCTGCCTCTTCACTTACTTTTGTGTCATCTGCAAACTGAGTAACAATGCCCCCAGTTCCTTTGTCTAGATCGTTAACACAAAATATGAATGGTTGTGGTCCCAACATAGACCCCTGCAGAACTGCACTAGTCACCAGCTGCCCTTTATCCTCGCTCTCTGGCTTCTGCCAGTCAGCCAATCCTCTATCTATGTCAGTACTATGTCCCGAACATTTTGATCTTACTTAGCAGCCTCCTATGTGGCAACTCGGCAAAGGCCTTCTGGAAATCCAAATAGATCATGTCAACTGGCCCCTCCTTTGTCTAATTTTCTTGTTACTTCCTCAAAGAATTCTAAGATTTATCAGGCATGACTTCTCCTTTATGAAGCAGCACTGACCCAGCTCTATTTTACCCTGCACTTCCAAATACTTAGCAATTTCATCTTTAATAATGGACTCTAAAATCTTAACAATGACTGTAGTTTCTTGTCTTCTGCCTCCCTCCTTTCTTAAACAGAGCAGTTACATTAACCATTTTCCTGTCCTCAGAGACACTCCCTGACTCCAATGATTCCTGAAAGATTGCCACCAATGCCTCTACAATCCCCTCAATTATCTCCTTCAGAACTCTGGGGTGTGGTCCATCTGGCCTGGGGTTTTATCCAGACAAGTGTGAGGCGGTGCACTTTGGGAGATCAAATGTAGCAGGAAAGTATATAATAAATGGAACATTGATATACAAAGGGACCTTGGGGTGTAAGTCCATAGCTCCCTAAAAGTGGCTACACAAGTGGATAAAGTGGTAAAGAAGGCAGACAGCTTGCTTACCTTCATCAGTCAGGGATTGAGTATCAATGTTAGCAGGTCATGTTGCAGCTGTATAGTACTTTAGTCAGGCCACATATGGAGTACTGTGGACAATTCTGGTTTTACACTGCAGGAAGGATGTGGAGGCTTTGGAGAGAATGCAAGAGAGGTTTACCAGGATGTTGGCTGGATTAGTGTGTGTTACCTATAGGGGGAGGTTGGACAAACTTGGATTGAATTCACCAGAGAGTTGGAGGCTGAAGGTTAACCTAATAGAGGATATAAAATGATGAGGGGCATGGATAGGGGAGTAGTCAAAGTCTTTTTCTTGGGATGGAAATGTCAAACAGTAAGGGGCACAGGTTTAAAGTGAGAGAGGGAATGTTCAAAAGAGTTTTGCGAGGAACGTTGTTTTACTCAGTGGGTGGTCGGTGCCTGGAACACACTGCCAGGGGTGGTGGTAGAAACAAAGACGATAGGAACATTTAAGAGGCATTTAGACAGACACATGACCAGGCAGAGAATAGAGGGATATGGACCATGTGCAGGCATCGTGGTCAGTACAGACATAGTGGGCTGAAGGGCCTGTTCTATGTTATACTGTTCGATAAATTTCCGACATTATGAATTTTTTTCCACTTGGGGATTAAATGATGGCTCAACAGCTGCTTTAAATTACAGATTGATTGAATGAAGGTCTGATCTTGGACCCTCACCGGGATGTTTGGGTAGGTGGGAGGGAGAGGGCAATCACACTTAGAGATGGCTGAACCGAGTCTCCATGGGAAGAAGACCTGCATTGGACGGTTTGGTGTGTGGGAGCAATGTTGACAGGGCTCTTACCTCTCCCTGGAGTCTCCTCATCTTTGGGGTTTTGGCTTTTGCAGGCCCAGGAAATCCAGCTGGCCAATGATAAACTGCAGAGTAAACCTTCCTTGGTTAAAATGATAACATTCCTTACTGTCCATCCTTTGTCCTGTCTCCTTTAAATCAGAAAGTCTGAGCAGTTTGATAATGGTGTTGAGTTTGAGATTATTAATGTTTTCACATTTCATCCAAATTCCCAACCAACTTGGGATTACAATTCATCCCACAGCAGGGCCATCCTCTCTCTCCAGTAAATTAGCAAGCTGTAAAGGAGAGGCCTTTCTCTGAGGACCCATCATCACTGAGCAGTCCTGTCTGCTGCCAGCATAAATTTGGAAAATTGCCCAAAGAGTTCCTTTGACAGGAATGCAATTCTAATAAAGTGTCAAATTCTCATTTGTAATTGTCCACAATAAAGAAAGAGGCATACAGCCATTTGGCCCATCAAGTCTGTACTGACCAACTACACTAATCTCACTTCCCAACACTTGGCCCAAAGTCTTCAACATTATGATGTTAAGGGCAAGGAAGGGAAATTAATATGAGAATTCTTTAAAAGAGCCATCACTGGCACAGCTGTAAGATTGAATAGTTTGACTGTGACTCAAAAGTGTAGTGAATGAGGTAACCATTAGGTTACTGCTGCAGTCTGTGAGTCAGGAAGCTCGCAGCATTGAACAGAAGCTTCAATCCATCCTGCCTGTACTGAGCCACCCACACCGATCACACATCCCTCCTCATTTTTCTGAACTCCAATGATTACAATTCAATCCGAAAAAAATCTCAAACTTATCCTCTTACATCCGTCCTGCCATCCCAGTAGGGCTTTTGCCCGAAACGTCGATTTTGCCTGTCCTCAGATGCTGCCTGAATTGCTGTGCTCTTCCAGCACCACTGATCCAGAATCCATCCCAGTAATCAGTCTGGTAAACCATCACTGCACTCTCTCCAGAGCAAGAACATCCTTCCTCCAATAAGGTGACCAAAACTGCACAGCGTGATCTCACCAAGGCTCTGTACAACTGCAGCAAGGTATCCCCGCTCCTGTACTCAAATCCTCTCACCATGAAGGGCAACATACCACTTATTATCCTTCAGCGCCTGCTGAACCTCCAGCGACTGGTGTACAAGGACATTCAGGTCTAGTTGCACATTCCCGTCTCAATTTAAAGCTTCAGAACATAGGAACAAAGAGTTAAAAATAACTTAAATCAAATTGATTGGCTTTAAACAATTCTAGTGTAGAATCTGAAAAGGTGAACCACAAAACGTCAATTAAAACAGTGAATTCACTGTATTCAGTCCTGAAACTGAAATGAAAAGATAACTGTGTGCAGGATTAATATGGAATGAAAAAATACTTTAACAAAAATTCTTTTGTCTCCAACAATATTTAAAATCTGAAGGAATGAGACAGCACATTTTAAAAAAATCAATGTTTTAAAGTCCGTAAAGTGCATCGGCACTTAAAAAGACATAAAACACCTCAAACAGAACAGTTCCAAACCTGCAACCTCAAACAGCTGGCAGCACCAGGGAAGCACATGCATGGATCACCAATGCCTGAACATTTTCCAGGGAGTCTGACACCATCCTGATTTGGAACTACGTCACTGTTCCTTCACTCTCAATGGGTCAAATTATTGGAACTCCCTCTCCAATCGTACTCCACTACATGCACTACCATGTTGAAAGAAGGTAGCTCAAGATTACCTTCCCAAGGGCAATCAAGGATGGGCAACTGATTTCTCCCCCAGTGATGCCCACATCTTATGAACAGAATGAAATAAAGTAGCTGACCATCACCAAGGCCTGGTATGGATGTGTAATAAATGTTGGCTTGTTGGTGATGCTCACATCCCAAGATTCCATTAAAAATAAACCATAAAGCCTGTCTATCTAGTCTGCCATTTTGTTTTTTGCGTGAGTTTAGAAACTTTACACTGTTCAAGAATCTTTACTGAAGTCATAGAGTCAAACAGCATGGAAATATACACTTCAGTCCAACTCATACATGCTGAGCAGACATACCAATCTGACCTAGTCCTATTTGCCAGCATTTGGCCCCTTTCCCTCCAAACCCTTTCTATTCATATACCAATCCAGATGCCTTTTAAATGCTGTAATTGTACCAGCCTCCAACACTTCTTCTGGCAGCTCATTCCATACACACACCACCCTCTGTGTGAAAAAGTTGCCCCTTAGGTCTCTTTTAAGTCTTTCCCCTCTCACCCTAAACCTATGCCCTCTCATTTTGGACTCTGCTAGCCTGAGGAAAAATACCTTGGCTATTCAGGTTTTAAGAAGCTTGTCAAGCAGGAGCTTTCAGATTTTGTTTTTCATTATGAAGGTGTGCTTGCTGAAGTTGCTGTCTGATTTGCACACTAATAACACCAATATTGTTACTGCCAGAGAGAAATGATGAGAGATCAAAGAAATCTTTGCACATGACCCATCAATGATGTTTAAAGAATGCATCAGGGCTTTGAGGAGCTAAGGGCTGAAATCTTTAATTATTAAATCTTCATAAATGATACATGTTACTTGGAAAGCACATTAGAGAGAGCCTGAGATTTACTTCGGAAACCAGCACAAAACACTGATCCAACATACATCGAGTTGCCTTAAGATACCCTGTCAGAAAACAATGTTTTTTAAAATCGCGGGGTAGCTCCATGTCGTGTCTTGCAGGTTGGAAAGGTTTAGGTACAAGATTCGAAATCTTAGTGTTGAATTTGTCTCACTTTGTCATATTTAATGAACAGCATGGGGAGATACCATTTCGCCATATGCTGCTTGGTAATGGATGGACATAACGTTTGCGATCATGGAACTCAAATAAATGCCAATACTGACAGGTATCCCAGGCTGTATCTGCACAAAACCTCGAGCTCTGCCAGAACTGACAGCTGCTACCTTAGCTCATCAGAGACATTATGCTTCAAGGAAAAAAAAATCACCATTATTATTGCCTTCCAAACAAATTCATTTTGAGATGCAATCTCAGGCAAAGTCTTTGCAATGTGGTGACAATGCTAGACTTATTAAATATGAAGTAGATTTATGACACACAGACTTTACCCATAACTTATGCTTGTTATTCTATGAGGAACAATGCAGTTACCGGAAGGTCACGTGCTCACAATGACTTCAAACTTCTGATATTCTTTCCGTGGGCTGGTTTTGTGGGGGCTGGTTAGCTCAGTTGGCTAGATGGCTAACAGGTGAACAGAATAAAATGAAGAGAATGGGTGCAATTACTATACCATCCCTGATGAAGGGCTCCTGCCTGAAATGTCGTGCTGCCTGACCTGCTGTGCTTTTCCAGCACCACTCTAATCTTGACTCTGATCTCTAGCATCCGCAGTCCTCACTTTCACCTCATTTACTAGACGTAGCTTGTACTGCATGCTTGATATCGACAACAGTATCAAGCTGGTCAAGCTGGTTGGGTCTGAAAGGACTTAGCTGCTAGACTGCAGCAGGTGGTGAGAGAACAAGCAAGAGGGAAAACAAGTTCCACCTCATCTTTACAGATCTACAGATGCATCTGTCCGTGACAGTATTGGTAAGAGCGACCCCTGCGTAATTCTTGTGGAGATGAAGTCCTGCCTTAACATTGAGAATATCTTTCATCATGTTGTGTGGCAATATCACTGTGATAAGTGGGACAGACTTGAACAGATCTAGAATCTCATAGCGCTGTGGGCCACCAACAGCAGCAGAACTGTACTCCGGCACAATCTGTAACCTCATGGCCCGGCATATCCCCCACTCAACCATTACCATCAAGCCAGGGGATCAACCCTGGTTCAATGGAGGGTATGCCAGGAGCAGCACCAGGCATACCTGAAAATGAGGTTTCAATCTGGTGAAGCTACCTAACAGGACTATTTGCCACCAAACAGCAGAAGCAGCAAGTGATAGACAGACCTAAGCGATCCCACAACCAACAGATCAGATCTAAGTTCTGCCACATCCAGTTGTGAATGGTGGGCAATTAAACAACTCACTGGAGGAGGAGGCTCTGCTAATATCCACCTCCACAATGATGGAAGGGCTCAGCGTATCAGCACAAAAGATAAGGCTGAAGGATTTGCAGCAATCTTCAGCTGGAAGTGCAAAGTGGATGATCTATCTCAACCTCCTCCAGTGATTCCCAGCATCACAAGTACCAGTCTTCAACCAACTCAATTCAGTTCACGTGATATCAAGAAACGTTGGTAGCTCTGGATGCAGTGAAGACTATTGCATGCGTCTACAAGGTGTAGGTCAGGAATGTGATGGAATACTCCCCACTCAACTGGATGGGTCAAGAAGCTTGACTATCCAGGACAAAGCAGCCCTGGCTCTACATCCACAAGCATCCACTCCCTCCATCACCAATGCTCAGGAGCAGCAGTGTAGTGGGCAGCACGGTGGCACAGTGGTTAGCATTGCTGCCTCACAGCGCCAGAGATCCGGGTTCAATTCCCGCCTCAGGCGACTGACTGTGTGGAGTTTGCACGTTCTCCCCGTGTCTGCGTGGGCTTCCTCTGGGTGCTCCGGTTTCCTCCCACAGTCCAAAGATGTGCAGGTCAGGTGAATTGGCCATGCTAAATTGCCCGTAGTGTTAGGTAAGGGGTAAATGTAGGGGTATGGGTGGGTTGCGCTTCGGCGGGTCGGTGTGGACTTGTTGGGCTGAAGGGCCTGTTTCCACACTGTAATGTAATGTAATCTAATCTAATCTAATACCATCTACAAGATGTGCAACAGAAATTCACCAAAAGTTATTTGACAGCACCTTCAACACCCACAACCACTTCCATCTAGAAGGAGAAGGGCAGTAGATTCATGGGAATACCACTCTCTGCAAGTTCCCCTCCAAGCCAGTCACCATCCTGACTCGGAAATATATTGCCGTTCCCTCACCGTCACTGGATCAAAATTCTGGAATTCCCTCCCTAAGGGACATTGTGGGTCTACCCACAGCATGGGGACTGCAGTGGTCTAAGAAGGCAGCTTACCCTACCTTCTCAAGGGGCAACTAGGGACGGGCAATAAATGCTGGGCCCAGCCAGCGACACTTGCATCGCATCAAAATGAATAAATAAAGTGTTGTTCCTTGAGATATGTAACCAATCATCTGTCTCCTGGACAGCATTATCTATTAGCGATTTTTGAGAAGTACTGTAGCTCAGGTTGATGATAAGTATATAAGTTAGCTTGCTAAGCTGAAAGATTTGTTTTCAGACATTTCATCAACACATCCTAGGATAGGCAAAACAAGGACGTGCTCGAGAATTCTTAGAGGTATGGCATTCTAACCAGAACTCCATCAATAACCAAATCGATTTAGAGCCCATCTACCTTCCCTTGAAAAAAAAACCGGAAATGACATCACTCATCTTAAGAAACCAAGACCTATAAATAGAGAGGTGGACATCCCACCAGCGCTTCACTGGACACGCTCACTGATGATGTCACCTAGTCATGGTGACGAAACATCTGAAAACAAACCTTCCAGCTCAGGGAGCAAACTTACATACTTAGCAATACCTATGGTTCTTTAGATATAGATTTAGATTACTTACAGTGTGGAAACAGGCCCTTCAGCCCAACAAGTCCACACCGACCCTCCGAAGCGTAACCCACCCAGACCCATTCCCCTACATTTACCCCTTCACCTAATACTACGGGCAATTTAGCATGGCCAATTCACAACCTGCACATTTTTGGACTGTGGGAGGAAACCGGAGCACCCGGAGGAAACCCACGCAGACACAGAGAGAATGTGCAAACTCCACACAGACAGTTGCCTGAGGCGGAAACTTTACTATGGCTAATTTCCTGGTTGGTCTTAATTTCATAAAATATTTGTGAGAACCTTAAATTGAATGTTAGTTAATGATTATTGCAATCTTTAACTGTTAGTTGTGCATGAGAAATTCAAACTTTCAGTTGACAGTTGAGAGATGTCAAGATTCATGTTTGAAATCTAACTGCGATGAATGTCTAAAAAACGTCACAATTGACTAAATACTATTTATTTGTTGCAAGCAATTGTCCTTTAAATGACAGAAAGAGATTCCGCAATTAATTCCAGCTTGACAAAAAAAATTCCCTCTACAGTTATGATGCTCAGACCATTGAGGACCGGAGTTGTGGCTTCTTGTTGCAATTCTACAGAATATTGGTGAAGCCACTTTTGGAATGCTGTGTACAATTCTGGTCACCCTGCTGTAGGAAGGATATTATTAAATTGGGGAGAGTTCAGGAAATGGAGGGAATTGAAATTTAAAAACTACTCCTTATAAAGTACAACAAAAGTTTTGTGGCAAAGTATTTAAATTCTCATTAAGGCATTTCCTTGTATCCTGAAACACAAATAGTGGCTCGCTGATATCTGTTTTCTTGATTGAGGCAGACCTCTAATCCAAGCATAACATATATTTTGGCACGTAAGCTATGAGCTTGTTAGCATCAGTGCAACCGCTTGGAAGAATATCAAGTGAAGAAACTCCACGGCAGTCTGATGATTGAAAACAAATACACACGCACACAGGCTGATTATGGAAGCAATGTTAACCTTTGATCTTTGTCACGTTTCAAGATGAACGCCCTGCACTCCATTCTTATCAGGGAACTGGGCATGGTTCCAGCTAGGTCAGGGGAAGTTTCTGTTTTATATAGCATGCTTCCTGTCTGGATGATACAACTAAACCTAAACAAAGCCATACCCAGAAACCCGATGATCATTGCCTTGAACTTTTGTCTTGAGTCCCTGTTTACAGTTTGCTACTTATCTTCTTCCCCCTTCCACTTTTCCCCTTCCTCCTGCTCCTTTGCCCTCCCCATCCCATTATGATCTGAAAGCTAATTATTTTACATGCGTCAATTGTAGTGAGTTCCATTTCAGATTATTGGATTTTCTGATTTGTGATGAGCTGAGTAGATCTGGACATCTGTCTCTGTTCCATTATCTTCATCATCATCATAGAACATAGAACAGTACAACATAGCACAGGCCCTTCGACCCTCGATGTTGTGCCGAACTCTTATCCTACTCTAAGATCAAACTAACCTTCGTACCCTTCATTGTACGACCTTCCATCTGCCGATCCAAGAATCGCTTAAATGTCCCTAATGTCTCTGACTCTACTGCCACCGCGGGCAATGTATTCCACACACCCACCAGTCTCTGTGTAAAGAACCCACCTCTGACATCTCCCCAAAACCTTCCTCCAATCACCTTAATATTATGGCCCATTGTCATAAGGATATGGCAGGGATTACACTTCATGCCAAATGACAGAGAAACCATTAGCCTTCCACTCTCCCAATTGGCAGAGAGATGTCAATGTGAAAAATGTGATATAGTTTCTAATGAGAAAAGCAGCAGTGATGGGTAAGGGAGGATTCAAATTCCTGCGCTTGGGCAAGTGGTAATGAGAATGAAGGGGAAAGGATTAGGTGGTGGTCAATACTTTTCCTTCAGGAGTGTAATTGGGGTGTCTGGAGCAGGTATTAATGCACCAGCCCCTGACTCAGGAATATATTAATAGATTTGATTCTGAATGAGATTGCACTGTTATGGTGCAGCCTGGTGCTGCTTAATTCTCAACATAGCCTCTCCCTACACTGTGCTACACGCAAACTGCTGGAAAGTGGGATTAGTGAAGATAGGTCAGCACAGACTTAGAGTCATAGAGTCATAGAGATGTACAGCATGGAAATAGACCCTTCGGTCCAACCCGTCCATACCGACTAGATATCCCAACCCAATCTAGTCTCACCTGCCATCACTTGGCCCATATCCTTTTAACCCCTCCTCTTCTGAGCTGTATGACTCTCTGCTTGATGAGCTCAGGAGTAGACAAACTGATAGGCAAAGAGACTGGCTGCTGCACCACTAATGACAGGTTATGTCTTAGCCCCAAGGGAGAATTGGACCAGGAATTCCTGTCCTTAATTTTTCTGATCTCTGAAATAAAATATAGAAACAGAACATGACAATCACAGTCTATAGGAAATTCAGATGAAAAAGTGTGACAAAAATAAAACAACACAATTCTGGGTTTATATATGAAGCATTGAATGTAATAGTAAGTAATTAGTGTTCCGAAGAAAGGTTACTGGACCTGATATGTTAGCTCTGCTTTCTCTCCACAGAAATTAGCAGATCTGCTGATTTTCTCCAGCAATTTCTATTAGTTCTTTGTTTTATATTAAAAAATTAATGGCCAATTTATATGAAATATCAGTTTGACTGTTCAGTGAAGTTCTGGTTATCTTGTTAAAAAGAGGACAAGAGATGTGTGATGAAAGTTATCTCAAGTCTTTACCAAGAACAATAGCTATGATCAAAAGTGTAACTAATTGAGGTTTTTATTCCAGTGGAACACGAAGGAGAAATGGGGCTGAGGGAAGTAGTAGAGGTTTTCCAAATTTTGAAAGCATTGAGAGTAAATATTTGTTGGGAACTTGGTGCAAAGTTATTTTTAGACTTCAACTTTTCAGCCCCCATGAAATTGGTTGTAAAACACTTGATGCCTATTGTGGCAGCTATCCCAATGATAAATAAAAGTAATGACTT
>NC_057731.1:56298743-56308597 GCF_004010195.1 Chiloscyllium plagiosum | reverse complement strand
GGGACATAGAAGCAAGAAATTGGGAACAGGACTAGGCCATTAGGCTGTTTTAACCAACTCCACCATTCAATATGATCGCAGCTGAATCCTTGATTTCATTGCTATACTCTTACATGCCTTTAAAATCTAGAGATGTATTGGTCTGTTCAGGGGAGCATGTTAAATAAAACCAGGAGGGACCTTACAACTGCTTTACCATTCCAAAGCTGATCTGATTATAGTCTCAATTCCACTTTTCTGCCTACTCTTTATAACCCTCAGCTCCCTAGTGGATTCAAGTGCCCACTGCTCCATGGGTGGAGTATTCAATCCTTGAGACCACAGACAGGAACTGAGGAAGATGCACAATGTTTTCAAAGTCCAGGTGATGTTTACCATCAGTATCCTCAAACAATGGGAGTGATTTTAACCTAACCTTCCTGATATAAATCCCATTGGATTGATTGGAAAGCTATAGTTCCATTCCATGAAATATTGCTCTTCATAAATCAGAAATTGCTGGAAAAACTCAGCAGGTCTGGTAGCACCTGTGAGGAGAAAGCACCATTTCGAGTCTGGTGACTCTTCTTCAGAACTGAAAAAGTGTTTTTGTTTCAGATTCCCAGTATCTGCAGTTCTTTGTTCTAGATATTGCTCTCCATGGATTTGAAAAAGCCTAAGATTGAGTTAGGTTTAAAAATCAACATTACAGCTGATTTCACCAGGTGGCTTCCTGTTAGCTCTTGGTTAAAATTGCTCTTTAAAGATTTTGCTCCTTGGATACCTCCTTTAATGGAATTGTGAGCGATCATGGCCTGTTATCATCAACTATAAAGGACCTTCGTATTAGCCCTAACTCACACCCAAAAGAAAACAAATCCCTTGTCAATTCCAGAAGGTAGAAGTGGAAAATAAGGATCATTTTGATTTTCCAGGATAGAATAGCTAATTGTAATAAATGTCTCCTGGTTTTGACTTCAAGGGAAATAAAAGCAGGAAAGAGAGATATGTATAAATATATATCAAGGGACTGATTCAAGAGAAACAAATTAAACTTCTAAATGATTCTCACTCACTGACAAATATACTGGCAGTTGTCACGTAATCAGGAATAAGTTTTAGTAAAAGACCTTAATCAGCGAACACAATTGCACAAGAGAGGAAACCAAACGTAGATAAGGTTTATGTACAGACTGGGGTCAATGAAGTGGACAGCAGCTTAAATTATTGCTGGAGTGTAGTGAGCAAACAGCAGAATATAGCTGAGCTCACATAGACTGTCCTCTGTTCAATTAATCATAGTCTGCTTTTTTGCATCAGCAAATGCACTTCCAAATTCTCAAACCCAGTCTTTTTGACAAGGTTAGAGACATTTTTATTTAAAATTAACACATACGGGAAAGTAAAACTTAGTTATATTATCTTCCTAACCACCAGACATTGCAAAGTGCCTTACAGTCACTAAAATGTTTCTAAAGTGTGATTGTTGTAATTCAGGAAATAGTTTATGGACAGCAAGATCCCATGAACAGCAATATGATAATGGCCAGGTTATCCAATTCTGGACTATTGGCTGAGGATAAATACTGAGCTGGACACCAGAGATAACGTCCTACTCTTTCATGAATAATACCGTGGGATATGTTATGTTTACCTGAGAGAGGAAACGATGCAGCACTCTCTCAATATTACACTCAAGTGTCAGCCTGCTGTTGTCAACTAGCAGAGTGACTTCACCTCATTGGCATATTTGTCTAATTAGTAAAGTATAGTTATCAAATTGTATTGCAAGTAAATTAATTATGAAATGTATTAATTTGTACCTATCGCTGGAATGTCATAAAGAAAATCTTTCAGTTTCCATTTCCTTAAGTACGGTAATATAGCTTCAAGAAATAATACATGGAGTTACTGGACAAACAACTGGGATGATCAATTGTAATATTCTTGGAAAAATTAAGGACAGAGCAACGACTGGACTGGCAGTAACATCCTTGGTTTATTTTTGCTGGATAGGAAAGTAGATTTTGGGTGGATTTCTAGCCATGTGTTGAACTTTTGTCTGTTTATTTTTCATCTTCTGTGACCACAGCCAACTGTCCCCAACACAAGAACCAAATCCCCATTGACAATATTCTGAACTAAATTTGTTTGGGACAGCAGAAACACCATTGTAGCAAAAGGTAGATATGACATGCCATTAGAACTTACTTGAAGAATTCTCTGAATTAAAATGTATACTCTTGAGGCTTATCCAATGAGACAGTTGGAATTCCAGCAAACAATCAATTTTTGATGGTGTTTCTGACAACAAGGCTCTGATTGCAATGGCAGTGGTTAGGCGTGCCAGCAAAAATAACCAAAATAAATAATTCAGAGTCACCAAGAAGGAAACTAAGAGAAACAATTGTAAATCCCAGTTGGCTGAGGAAGCACCGAGGATAAATCAATCTGGAGGAAGTAGCCACTTGTGAATTAATGAACACTGATGACAACAAGATGTTGAGGAAGCTGAGCTGGAAGTTGATCGATGCCTTGCCTCTCTCTCCCTCAGAAAGCTTATTGTTCTGAATGACCAGAAGCAGCAGAGCCATGACTGGGTGGATACTGGCCCTAACAATGTAACTCAGTGTTGTTCCTCTCCTCAGCAGCCGATTGGTTCCATTGTGATCAGACACCCTGATCTCCTTGTGTCCACATACACAAGACATCCAGCCACTGATTCACTGCCTGTTGGAATATCCTGAACTGGGACATTGGCAATGATGGTGCTTCTGATTGAAACCCTTCATCAAAAGGATAATAACATGACCTCTCTCCCTCTTTATATATCAGCTGAAGTTAAAGTCAATGAAATTATTGTGACTGGATTCAACAAATGAGAAATGGTGGTTGGGGTGAGGGCGGTGGGGGTAAGGACGGGGTAATAGATGCAAGCTGGTGGATGTTCTTCATCATGCCTGCTTACCTGTTCCATGATTTCAGTGGAGACCACAGTCAGGTTGGAGTGGGAGGAGGCAGATGGAATGGGAGTGTGTGATGTTGTGCAGTAACAGATGGACTGGTCACACGCACAGTGAGCAATGATTTTCCCATAGTGATGGGTGTGATGGTACCTACTGCCAAAACTGAACAGCAAGAAAACCAAGTTGTTAAACTAGGGTGACAGACAGCAACGTGTATCTCTGTAAACAGGAATTCAATCATCAGACCAGGACCAGTCGTCAAACTTCTAAAACATTAAACTGAAATTTGAAATGTTAATCTTGTAAACTTGGTTTTACCTGATTGTTTAATTACTGAATGGTATCATGTGCTGATTTACAACCTTAGATATCTATTTGGGATAGGGATCTTATCCTTGGATAAAAGGAAGGTGTTGTCTATGAGTCAGTATGTCTTTCAGAGACACATCCATGAGATCATAACTATCTCCTAGCCAATGTCCTGCTTGTATTGAAGTTGCAAGCTTGATCTTACCTTGGTTTGGAGATGCCAGTGTTGGACTAGGGTGTACAAAATTAAAAATCACATAACAACAGCTTACAGTCCAAAAGGTTTATTTGGAAGCACTAGCTTTCGTTGCGCTGCTCCTTCTTCAGGTGATTGTGGAGTATAAGATTGTAAGACAGAATTTATAGCAAAAGTTTACAGTGTGATATAACTGAAATTATATATTGAGAAATACCTGGATTGTTTGTTAAGTCTCTCATCTGTTAGAATGACCGTGCTAGTTTCAGTTCTTTCATATGTAAATTGCAAAACTTTTTAAAAAGTTACATTCTCAAGTGGACTTTGACAATTGGTGTCATGTCAGCCCAGATAATGCACTGAAGGTGTAAGCTTCCCTGTGTGAGACTGTCCGTGCCACAATGGTCAGGCTGATTCTAATCTGGAAGTGAAAATATATGACTGTTTCTTCATTTTTACCAGGTCAAAGTCTAGTCCCTACCCATTCATCAGCAGTGTAGTTGTACGGTTACCATAGAGACTGCAGCAGACCAAGAAAATAACTCCTTACCTTCTCAGGGGCAATAATCAGATGGGAAATAAACACGAGCAGGGCCAGCAATGCCCATGGATTATTATACTTTAACAAAAAATATTTATAATTATACAATGTTTAAACCTGTCCTTTTTAGAATGTTACAACATAAAGAAAGCCCATTCAGAACTTTGCTTTTTTTTTGAATGAGCTACAATTAATCCAACCACTCCCCCATTTTCTCCATAGCTCACCCAAACATTCCCCATCTCGCACCACATTGTTGTTTTTCCTATTAGTTTTAATGATGTCCAGCTCCCTGACTGTGCTGGGCAGCTGCAGTAGTGGGGTCTGGCTGCTATGTAGCAGACACACATTTCACAAATTTGCTTCTGAATGAGAATGACATGGTGGCAGTCTGATATTGTTACTAAAAGAGATCAGAAGGAGCGCTAGGACTTGATCTATCACTGAATAGGATCAACTACAAAGTGAAGGTTTAACTTTTCTGATAAAAATGATGTGTTCTGGAAAGATTTTTATCAACAGACTGTTGAATGGTTATTAATGTGCAGGCATTTTGATTCTGTTTATTCCGAGCAGCCACTATTTTTACTGCAGCATAAAGTGCAAATGTGTTTTTTCCATCGTAATGTTTCCAGTTGACCAAATATGGCTACAAACTGCAGCTATCTCATTCTTCATTCCAGCCAGGTGAGTTCAGTAATCTGGATCTAAGACGAGGAACTGAACGCTTTAATGTTTGGAGTCTGAAGCATTAATGTCCTTATAAAGTCTTTATTTGTCTTTGTTATCTCTTGTTCTTTCCTTTCGGTTTGAATTCCGTTTGCTGTGGTTTTCAGAGTAGCAGCTGCTTAGAGAAGGCTTGCCAGTGCTCACAGATCAGGAGACACTGATGTGGCCCACACAATTCGGTGTCCTTTATCATCTGCCCAAGGTCAGGCTCGTGGTGCAGTGAGTAAGACCACTGTCCGAGAGCCAGAAGACCCTGGGTTCAAATCCAGCTCACTGATTTGATAGCCAAGGAAAGTGTGTTCATAACGTGCCCAGACAGGTTGAGAATGAGATTGTAAATGCTCCCAGCACATGCCAGTGTGAGGTGATGACAGCAGGAGAGTTTCCTGGTCAGCCATGTGCTGGAAAGAAAATGAGCATCAACCATGGCTCCAGAATCACAGGATCATTACTATAAAGATGGAGGCCATTCAGCCCATGTTTATCTTTGCCCTGGTTCAACAAAGAGGATAGGAGAGCATGCAAAGAATGGCACTTGGGATATTTAAACAAATGCAGCACCAATGTGCTATGACACAGAGCTAATTGAAGAAGCAACATACTCCAATGTTATAAATACAATACTTCATAAGATGTTCTTGTAAAGGGTCACTGGCTCCAATGCATTTAACTCTGCTTTCTCTCCACGTATGATGCCAGACCTGCTGAGTTTCTCCAGCATTTTCTGTTTTGGTTTGTAAGATGGTTGGTTTTAATGAATTTAATTAGAGATGAAAGAGAATGTCTTGAGAGAATGGTGATGGTGATATTATGATGATCTCAGACCAGAAACAATTCACCATGAATTTGTTGCTTTGGGGACAGAGGCCAGGCTAAAACTTATAGAAAAATCACATACCAATTTTCACACTAAAAAGTGGCGATTGGGCTTTCTGGACCCAGACGGTTCGACCCAGTTAGACAGAGACAGGAGATTTAATGGAGGGGCTATTGGTGTTGGAACACGTGTTAGTAAAATAGCTATTACTCTTTGTTGGAAGGAAGGAGGTTTGCGGAGGTTTGCGGAATTGCCAGAGTGAGTGTTGCAGCTACGGGTCAGTTTGAGCATAAGCAGAAGGACTGAAGCAGAGGTTTCAATGGACATTGCAAGTGTCACCCTCACGTGGTAGGGAGAAGGAAATCTGAGCGGAATTTGGGAATTTATCTATAATGTTCCATATCAGCTGAGTGTGTGACCTGATGAATAAACATGGTCTAAAGAATTTTCAGTTGTGTTATTTAGTTAATGAGTTAATCTGTAGTTTGATATGTTCATCTTCAGCTATGTAATGTTTAATTGAAGTTGATTTTTTTTTACAGTAAAGTGTAATTTTTTGCTGTGCAATTCTTGCTGATAGTTGTTGGCAAATTCTAAAAGTTATATCTCTCCAATGGGATAATGGCAAGTGACAGACCCCATAACCAAAGGATCAAATCAAAGCTCCACAATACCAACATGTGGTCTTATCAGAAAACAACACAGCATTGGGCACAGTGAAGGCGTGATAGCCCTGACATCCCAGCAACAGTACTACTCCAGGTGTGTGCTCCAAACCTGATGTGCTCCTGAAAAAGTGGTTTCAGAACAGCCGCAATAGTGGAACCTGCATGATGGAGTGGAAGACTGAAAGAAATGTCCTGCCCACAAAAAGCAGGACAAATCAGTTATTGCCCCATTCATTTTCATCATTAGTAAAGTGATGAAACAGAATATAAAAATATAGGAACAGGAATGGGCCAGACAATCTTGCTTTACCTTCTCCAATAATTATGACTGATCTTAGGATTTAGTACAACCTTCCTTGCCTGGTCCCCATATTCCCTGAATCTTGTAATTTCAGTGAGACTATCTCTCTTTGTACTAAACTTCAAAATCTACAGATCCAATTCACTGAGCCTCTGATTATGGAACAACATTCTCATCCCAGAGACACAGCTCAAAAAACATTGCTGAGCTGTCTCCAATGTAAATATATCCTTCTTTATACATGGAGTTATATGTGGAGACCAAAATTACATACAGTATTTCAGTTGTGGTCTCACTAAAGTCTTATTACAAGTATTGTTGGGAATATTTATTGACAAAGTAAAGCTGGAAGGTATTGACTTATTGGAAATGTTGTGGATTGAAAGGGATTTTTATCAAGAGTTTGAAGGAAATCCATGTGGTGTCTGTTTTAATGTGGGTGGGGATCAACCTGCTGATTACACAAAGTCATAGAATCAAAGAGTCGGACAGCGCAGAAGAGACCCTTTGGCTCAGCATGTTTACTCTGACCTTTCTACACTCATCCCAAATTCCAGTATAAATGACTTGGAAAAAGGGCCAAACAGAGGTTTTAGGAAGCTAAGAATGGCGTTTATTGATCTTAATAGCTGACTGACGGTTGCATAGAAACCCCTTTCCAAAAGGCTGTAAGACCCTTTCTCTCTGAGTTGAAGTCCTTGAGAATCTTATAAAAGTTCCACATCTCTGTATTTTGACAGCCTTGTAAATCCTGAAAAAGTGAACTGAGACCATTAGCCAAGACTCGGATCCAGTTTGATTTCCATTCAAACTGAAGTCTTGTTTGGAAGATCCACCATTGGGCTACAGCTATCAGTAATTCAGTTTAATCAGTTGGTGGACGGTGGGATTTCATCAAATCCTGCCCATTATTTCTCATGAAGGTGTTTTGCTTTTATCCTTTTTTTGGTGTTATCTCTGCAGATTCTTAGCTATTTTTTGTGTTGTATGAGACTTTGTGTTTGGGTTGGAATTGAAAGGGATATAGTTTTAATTCTGGAATATAGTGTACATGTTAACCAGCTTGTTGAAAGAATTGAGTTTTGTTGTATAATGAGTTCTTTAATGAAGCTTCAAAGGAAACAATGGCCATTTTGAAGATATCAATACTATTGGCACACCTTGTAGTGCTTCATTATTAATGCAGTCCTTCCATTACAGTCAAAACATTGATGCAAGAAATATTTACTCCAATGCTCTTGCAATAAAAGCCAGCATTCCTAATTGCTTGCTGTATTTGTATGTGAATGTTTTGTGCTATCTGACCATCAACATTTACAGGTTTCACATCTTTTAAAACAAGTATTTTTCTGTTATTTTACAACCACAGTTAATAATCTTACACTTCCCCCGCTTAAAACTCCATCTGCCTCTTGTTACCAAATCACTGAACCCATTTACATCTCTTTGCAGCATCTGTGAGTCCTCTTCATTATTTGAACTCCCAACTAAATTTCCATCATTACCAAGCTTAGGTACATTAATCTCTTTCTCTTTGTTTGAATGGCTGAGGGCCCAATGCTGTTTCTGGCAGTATTTCAGTTGTCATAGCCTGTCAACATGAAATAGCTCCTTGCATATTTAATCTCTGCTATCTGTCCATTAACCAATCCTGTATCCATGCTAATTAATCTCTCCTAATTTATTGTGTGTAATAACCTTTAGTGTGGCACATTATTGAATGCTTTTTTTGGAAATCCAAGTATATTGTATCTACATTCTGTCCCTTTATTTACCTTACCCTAGTTATATCCTCAAAAAGCACTAATAATTTTGTTAGCAGTATTATCCGTTCACAAGATAACAATTGATTTGTTTTAATTGTACAATGCTTGCCTCAGTGGATTGCCAAGACTTTCTCATTATAAATTCCAGTCCCTCACTGATCACTGATACAAGACACTCTCCCTTTGTTCTTGATTTGGAGTGTTATATTGGCTAATTTCTAATCAACTAGATCCATGCCTAAGTCTATGAAATTTTGGAAAATATTGATCAATGTATCCACAATCCAGGTACAGAGATCCTTCAGAATGCATGACCATCAGATCTTTGCGATTGTTTACTGCATCTCTAACTGGAGTGAAGTCTGCGCTTCCTGTTGGTCTCATGGGAGAATAGAATCAGCCAAACTCTGAGCTGAGAGAATCACTGTCACAAATAAAAACCTCTTACCACATTCTAACTTTTAAGATCTGGATGTTTTTCTCTAAGATCTAGACATTTTTTTCTTTCCTTTTGGTTCTCTTTTTTATTTCTGCTGTTTCTTTCAAATTACTGTTGCTTTTTTTAAAATTACGGTTTTGTAATCAAGATGGTACCAATGGTGTGTTGTTTCCCTGGTGCCAGGATCAAGGGTGTCTCTGAGACGGTGCAGAATGTTCTCACGGGGAAGAGGGGCCAGCAGGAGGTCATTGTCCACATTGGAACCAACGACATTGGAAGGGAAAAGGTTGAGATTCTGAAAGGAGATTACAGAAATTTAAAAAGGAGGTCCTCAAGGGTAGTAATATCTGGATTACTCCCAGTACTACGAGCTAGTGAGGACAGGAGTAGGAGGATAGAGAGCAGATGAATGCATGGCTGAGGAGCTGGTGTATGGGAGAAGGATTCACATTTTTGGATCATTGGAATCTCTTTTCAGGTAGAAGTGACCTGTACAAGAAGGACGGATTGCACCTAAATTGGAAGGGGACTAATACACTGGCAGGGAAATTTGCTAGAACTGCTCGGGAGGATTTAAACTAGTAAGGTGGGGGTTGGGACCCAGGGAGATAGTGAGGAAAGAGATCGATCTGAGACGGGTACAGCTGAGAACAGAAGTGAGTCAAACAGTCAGGGCAGGCAGGGACAAGGTAGGACTAATAAATTAAACTGCATTTATTTCAATGCAAGGGGCCCAACGGGGAAGGCAAATGAACTCAGGGCATGGTTAGAAACGTGGGACTGGGATATCATAGCAATTACGGAAACATGGCTCAGGGATGGACAGGTCTGGCAGCTGAATGTTCCAGGATACAAATGCTACAGGAAGGACAGAGAGAGAGGCAAGAGAGGAGAGGGAGTGGCATTTTTGATAAGGGATAGCATTACAGATGTGCTGATGGAGGATATTCCCGGAAATACATCCAGGGAAGTTATTTGGGTGGAACTGAGAAATAAGAAAGGGATCATCACCTAATTGGGATTGTATTATAGATCCCCTAATAGTCAGAGGGAAATTGAGAAACAAACTTGTAAAGAGATCTCAGCTATCTGTAAGAATAATAGGGTAGTTATGGTAGGGGATTTTAACTTTCCAAACATCGA
>NC_057731.1:56294579-56296503 GCF_004010195.1 Chiloscyllium plagiosum | reverse complement strand
GAGTACAGGAGTTGGGAGGTCATGTTGCGGCTGTACAGGACATTGTTTAGGCCACTATTGGAATATTGCATGCAATTCTAGTCTCCTTCCTATTGGAAAGATGTTGTGAAACTTGAAAGGGTTCAGAAAAGATTTACAAGGATGTTGCCAGGGTTGGAGGATCTGAGCTATAGGGAGAGGCTGAACAGACTGGGGCTGTTTTCTCTGTAGCGTCAGAGGCTGAAGGGTGACCTTATGGAGGTTTAGAAAATTATGTGGGGCATGGATAGGATAAATAGGCAAAGTCTTTTCCCTGGGGTCGGGGAGTCCAGAACTAGAGGGCATAGGTTTAGAGTGAGAGGGGAAAGATATAAAAGAGACCTAAGATGCAACCTTTTCACCCAGAGGATGGTACATGTATGGAATGAGCTGCCAGAGGATCTGGTGGAGGTTGCTACAGTTGCAACATTTAAGAGGCATTTGGATGGGTATATGAATAGGAAGCTTTTAGAGGGATATAGGCCGGGTGATGGCAGGTGGGACTAGTTTGTGTTGGGATATCTGGTCGGCATGGACGGGTTGGATCAAAGGGTGTGTTTCCATGCTGTACATCTCTATGCCTCTATGGTGCCAGTGAATGGCGACTTTGTAAACTTTTCATTCTATTCCTGTATCTCTGTACATGATTATACATGATAATAAAATCTAATTCCAATTCTAGTCAGCTACTGTCTGAGAAATGTCCATATTAGATAAGTCCCATCATCCATTTTTCCATTTTTATCTGGAATGTTGATCCTTGTTGATCGTAAAATCGAATATTAACGTTTATTGCACTGTTCTGGATCACTAAAACAGCCCTGTGTCTTAAAAGACGTTGACTCCAAAAATATCTTGAGCAGATATTTAGCATCACTGGGTTCAAAGAATTTGGATTTATAGGTGGCTAGGTGACCACTGAACAGTATGATTGAGTTAAGCCAATGTTTAAGGTAAATGTAAACAATAAGAAGGTTTTGTGACAGCGAACTTCCCAGTGAACATTGCACAAGGTTTGGTAAAACATGATCACAGAAAAGAGATGACAGTGTGGTGCTGGAAAAGCTCAACAGGTCAGACAGCATCTGAGGAGCAGGAGAATCGATGTTTCAGGCATAAGCCCTTCATCAGGAATAACAATCACAGCAAATATGACCAACAACCACAGAATTTACCAACCACAACCACAGAGTAGACCGTTGCAAGGTTTGTGAAGGTTTGTAGCTCAGGTTGAGGTTTAGGGTGTAGGTTTGCTCGCTGAGCTGTAGGTTTGATATCCAGACGTTTCATTACTTGGCTAAGTAACATCATCAGTGGCGACCTCCAAATGAAGTGAAGCTGTTGTCTCCTGCTTTCTATTTATATCTTTCTCCTGGATGGGGTTCCTGGGGTTTGTGGTGATGTCCTGTTCTGAGGGGTTGATAGATGGTATCTAGATCTATGTGTTTGTTTATGGTGTTGTGGTTGGAGTTCCAGGCCTCTAGGAATTCTCTGGCATGTCTTTGCTTAGCCTGTCCCAGGATAGAGGTGTTGTCCCAGTCGAAATGGTGGTTTTCTTCATCCGTGTGTAGGGCTATGAGGGAGAGAGGGTCGTGTCTTTTTGTGGCTAGCTGGTGTTCATGAATCCTGGTGGCTAACTTTCTTCCTGTTTGTCCTACGTAGTGTTTGTGGCAGTCCTTGCATGGAATTTTGTAGATGACATTGGTTTTGTCCATGGGTTGTACTGGGTCTTTTAAGTTTGTTAGTTTTTGTTTGAAAGTGTTGGTGGGTTTGTGTGTTACTAGGATTCCGAGGGGTCTTAGTAGTCTAGCTGTCATTTCTGAAACTTCTTTGATGAATCGTAAGATGGTTAGGGTTTCTGGCTGTGTTTGGTCTACTTGTCGTGGTTTGTTCTTGAGGAATCTGC
>NC_057731.1:56261066-56294380 GCF_004010195.1 Chiloscyllium plagiosum | reverse complement strand
TATGTTGTTGAAAGTGAAGTGGGTGGTGAGGCACAGGTCCACTAGCTTCATGATGTTTTCATTGGTAATGTGATTGATGGTGGTTGGTGTGTGTGATGGTCTCTTCTAAAAGTGTGGTAAGTGTTTCCTTTGCCAGGTCGATGTTGATGGAGGTGAACAGTGCTGTTACGTCGAATGAGATCATTGTTTCATCTTCCTCTATTTTGGTGTTTTTGGTGATTTTTAGGAATTCCTGGGTGGAGTGGATGGAGTGCTGTGACTCTTCTACTAGGTATTTCAGTCTTGCGTGTAGTTTGGCCAGGCTGTAAGTTGGTGTTCCGGGTAGTGAGACTACGGGTGTGAGGGCTGAGGGGGTAATGGGATGGAAGAGACCATGCTGGCTGCAATGTGGGGGCTGAGGGGGTAATGGGGTGGATTGAATCATCAAATGAAAAAAATTGCAGCATGTCCACAACTTTGCCAAAATGATGTTGGAGGATTGAATCTGAGTCTCGCTTCCTGAACACAGTACCTGACATTATTGAAGAGGACTCTTGCAACCTGGGTTTCTCTGTTTCATGGAAGCAGCTACACATTTACATTGCAGCTACTATCAGGGTGATCTGATTTTCACAAAGACGGAGTGGGAAGTGGGCACTTGGACCTGGTGGGAAAATCTCTGAACTTTAGTGGAATTCTTTAAAACAATAGGGATTCTGCTGTAGAAGTAAGGTTTTGGTCATCTGACCTAATGTCTCTTCATGTGGCTCAGTGTTATCCTTTGTTTCAGAATATTCCTGTAAAATACACTGGGACTCCCATTGCTTCCAAAGGTTTTGTTAAGGGGAAATCGCAACTGACCAGCAACTGAATTTTTCAAAGAGGTAACCAGGTGTGTCAATGAGAGCAATGGTGTTTGATGTAGTTTACTTAGATTTCAGCAAGACTTTTGATAAGTTCCCAAATGGGATACTGATAGCGAAGGTAAGAGCTCATGTGTTTCAAAGAAATTTGGCAAATTGGATCCAGAATTGGCTGACTGGCAGGAAGCAGAGGTGTGTTTTTTCTGACCGTAAGCATGTGTCCAATGAGATTCTGCAGAAATCAGTGTTGAGGCATTTGTGGTTTGTACAAAGTTAAAAATCACACAACACCAGGTTATAGTCCGACAGGTTTAATTGGAAGCACTAGCTTTCGGAGCGTCGCTCCTTCATCAGGTGATTTGGTCAGGTGTACAAATGATTTGGATTTGAAGGTAGGAGGGCTGATCAGTAAGTTTGTGGGGTGGTAAGTAGAGAGGACAATAGTTCTATATTATAGGGGGGTAGATGCAGCCTGGGCTGATCAGTGGCAAATGGAATTTAATTCGGATAACTGTGAGATGATACACTTGAGCAGAACAAACAAGGAACAGGAATACATGATGAATGGTAGGGTGTTGGGAAGCTCTGAGGATCAGAGAGACCTTGATGTGCTCAGCTCTTGATAAGTCTCTCAAGGTAGTAAGGCGGAAGAAGTGTTTAAGAAGGCATATGGGATATTGGCCTTTATTAGCCAACGCAGAGAGGGTAAGAGCAGGGCGGTGATGCTGAGACAGTGTAAAACATTGGTCAGTCCACAGCTGGAGTATTGTGTGTGTAGTTCTGGAGATAAAAAATGTGGTGCTGGAAAAACACAGGCCAGGTAGCATCTGAGGAGCAGAAGAATCGACGTTTCAGGCATAAGCCCTTCTTCAGGCCCTTCTCTCTCTGGTCTCCAGCATCTGCAGTCCTCACTTTTTTCCTTTGTGTAGTTCTGGAATCTACATTATCAGAAACACTGGAGAGGGTGCATAAGAGATTGACCAGGGTGCTGTCTGACCTTGAGAGTTTTAATTATGAAGACAGAATGGAGAGATTGAGTTTGTTTTCATTGCAGTAGAGTTTCTATAATTAGGTGGCAGTTTTTGACTGGCACAGACTTGATGGGCCAAGAGATTTTTTTCTGTGCTGTAGACCTCAATGACTCTATAACAGTAAAAATTCTCAAAGCTCCGAGGTAGTTATTGTTCTAATTATAGTACGTGGCTGTTGCTGCCTGACCAGCATGTATTGCCTGTCCCTAGGTGCCCTTGAGAAGGTGGGGGTGAGCTTCCATGTTGCTGTCCCATGTGCCATATGTAGACCCACAATTCCCTTACGGAGGCAGTTCTAGGATTTTGACCCAGCGACACTGAAGGAACAGCGATATGTTTCCAAGTCAGGATGGTTAGAAGCTAAGAAGGGAACTTGCAAGTGGTGGTGCTCCCTTTTATCTGTTGTCATAGAGTTGTATCGCACAGAAACAGACCCTTCAGTCCAACTCATCCGTGCCAACCAGATATCCTGAATTAATCTTGTCCCATTTGCCAGCACTTGGCCCATATTCCTCTAAACTCTTCCTATTCATACACCTATCCAGATGCCTTTTAAATGTTGTAATTGTACCAGCCTCTACTACTTCCTCTGGTAGTACATTCCATACACGCACCACCCTCTGTATGAAAGAGTTGCCCCTTATGTCTTTTTCAATCTTTCTCCTCTCACCTTAAACCTATGCCCTCTTGTTTTGGACTCCCCTCTCCTGAGGAAACAACCTTGAGTATTCACCCTATCCATCATCCTCATGATTTTATAAACTTCTGCAAGGTCTCCTGAAATAACTGCACAGAGGTTGGTATCCCGTCAGCAGGTCCCCTGTTATTTACCTGTGCACAGTACACTGGCTGTGGCCAGCCTGCTCAGAGTCAGTTCCCTAAACTGAGGAGATTCTCATCTCCTGGTTATATTTTTTCCTTGTCCAATACAGTATATTATTAGAAAGTTAAAAGCACATTATTATGTTGACAGTTAGGAACTCACACACAAACTTTCCCCTAACGCATTCCCAATCAATATCATGATTAACCAGTGCATCGTGCTAATTTTGACATTTAAACATCAGGAGGAAGGCCATCTAAAGCTCAGGTAAGACAACAAAGGCACCTGTTTATTTTAACTTTACTAGGTACATTTCAAGTTACATGATACAGTTTGTGACAGTACAAGAGTTTCAAGTATACAAGCATAGGACAGAGGCAAACATGGACTTAACTGTATTCACAAAATATATTCAATTCTAATCAGTGTTTTGCAATCAAACTCTCTGATCTTCATGTTTTAGCAAGAGATCCAGAATTAACATTAAGTAGATCCAAGATCTTTATTTTAAACAGTTGCAACATAAAACACTTATGAAAAACATACAAAGTTATATCAAATATTTCTTCATTCTCAGAGAAAAGTCCTTACCTATTACCACAAAAATTGCAATGAAATTGAATGAGATTCCATGGAATTGGATCTGTCTCTAAATTTCCACAATACTGCTCTGTTGCTGCAATCAGAAAGCTACTGCAGCATTGTTACACAGTGTGGTTTAATTTGTTCAGGCGTCTCCTGGTGGTATTGATCAGTTAGGGCTTTTCTGATTGATTCAGGTTAACAAACCCACTCAATGACCTTATTTAACCTGGTTCCAATCACTTTATAATCCTTTAGCCTCTGACACTCCAGGGAAAATAGCCCCAGCCTCTCCTTATAGGTCAACCCCTCCAACAATGGCAACATCCTCACAAATCTTAACTGCACTCTTTCAAGTTTAACAATGTCTTTCCTACAGTAGAGACACCTGAACTGAATGCAGAATTCAAAAAAATGTCCTAACCAATATCCTGTACAGTGTCATGATGCGCCCCTTTGACAAGGTTATGTTGTCCTTGACCTTTTTTCAGAGACATCATAAAACACACAGACTCCGAAAAGTCTAAAGGTTTTAGGGCCAATTTGATTATAGCTAACGGGTACTGCCTCAGGCAAAAAGCTTTCAAGTTTAAAAAACACTTGTACAATGAAAAGGGAGTGGCCAGTTCTCCCAGCTCAGCTTATCTCTCGTTTGGTTTGGTTTGGTTTTAACACAGTATAGTTTTGAAGCTGCTGGATCCAGGTCCCGGCTGGTCCTGTCTCTCCTGTAAGACACTGGGTTTGATTTACCTTTTGTGCCAAAGGGTAATTATGGGAATTGTTGCAGGTATTTGACACATCCTCATTAAATTGGGATGATTTGTTGGGTTTTCAGACAGGTTAAGTTGTTTGGTATTCTGTTCACTTTTGTTTGTGTTTCATTTGGTAACCTTGTAAATAAATTCTGTTTTGTTTGATACTGCATGGTTTGACCAACTGTATCCCTTCTGCAATATCCATCTTACACCTGCTTAAAACAACTCGCAAAGTTACGGTCTGGGCTACTTTCTTGAAATGCTTTGAGGGAGTCTGGCCTGGTCCAGCAGAAAAGCTGCAACATGACCTCCTAACTCCTGTACTCCATGCACTGACCAATAAAGGCAGCATACCAAATGCTTTTTTCACTACCCTGTCTACAGCAGACTCCACTTTCAAGGAGCTATGAATCTGTAGCCCAAGATCTTATCATTAAGTTTATCAGTCCTGCTCTGATTTGCCTTTCCAAAATGTAACACCTCACATTTATGTAAATTAAACTCCATCTGCCACTCCTTGGCCCATTGGCCCATCTGATCCAGGTCAGTCCCCTTGACCTTTTAGATGGGAATGTCCTGGCTTTGGAAGATGCTGTCTAAGGAATTGTTGCAGTGCTTCTTGTAGATGGTACACACTGCTGTTACTGAGTGTTGGTGGTAAAGAGAGTGGATATTGATGGGTAACTGCAAAAAATAATGGAATTGAAAGAAAAGTGCTGTACTTATTTAGCACACAATTCCTGTATTTTATTGAGGAAATGGTGCAAAGCCTCAACTCGTCATTAGCAACAAATGATATACCATACTTATGTTTTTCATTCCAAACACAAGTGAAATAACATAAATAATAAAAATGAAAATATGTAGATCTTGGCATATTGCTACAATAGTTTTTATTGTAGTTTATTTATTCCAATATATTCTACTGTGTGAAAATTTTATCTTTTTGAATATGTAATTTGGCCTTCATCACACCTTTCCCTTCTATGTCTTAATGAGTTCATTAGTATTCAGTCTCCGTCAGGCCATAAAGAACACTGTCATTTTCCATTTCCCAACCATTTAATGTTTTCATTATTTATACCGTTGATTCCCAGGAGTTCCCACAAACTGAGCCTGTGTGCTCCTAATGCAATGAAGAAAATTACTCAGTCAGTGCTCAGAATAGAATAGAATTTGACATCAAAGAAAAGCAGAATGTGGCTTACAATGACAGTTCCTGTTAAAGATGACCAAACTTTTTTGCAAACCATTGCATCACTTGTTCTCTTTGTGCACGAAAACACATGGAGTAAAATTATTTTTGCCTTTTTATCTTTTATTTTCCTTGTGTACTACAGTGATAAATATTCCATAGATAGCAACACAGGATGACATAGAATTGCATGGTGGATGAGGACAGAATCAGATAAATTCAAAATAGAATTCAGCCCTATCAAACCACACCCATGTTTATGCTCCACTTAAACATTCTCCCATCTTTGCTCATCTGAATCTCTCCTAATTATCCTCTGATCTCTGCTCCCTCATAATCTTCACCTTAAATGTTGTTATTGTATTTGTCTCAATCAATCTCTGTGATGGAGAATCACAGAATAACAGAATCCTTACAGCAGGTCATTCAGCCCATTTAAGAACCCATTGCCACGTACCCGCTCCCTTTATCAACACTTGCATCATTCTTTAGGTACAGAGTTTCTTTTGAAGTCCCTATTGAATTTCTTGATGAGTTTTTTTGATAGACTCTATTTACACCCTTTCCCATAAGGGTCATAGAGTCATCCATGCAGCACAGAAAGAGCCTTCAGCACATTGACACTGAGCTGACCTAATCATACGAGTCCTACTTTCCACCACTTGGTCCTTAGCTTTTAATGTTTATTTCAAATGCTCATCCAATTGATTTTTAAACGTTGTGATATTTTCTGCCTCACTTACGCTCTGTTGGAGTGCATCCCAGACCCCCTCCCCACCCTAATAGGATGTGACTGAGCGGGAGAGTCCTTTCCTGACCTACATACCCACAGATTTCTACAAATTATTAACATCCTTCTTTAATTTGTCACATTATCCTTGATACTGATTGTCTCCTCTCCTCCAAAACTTGATATGATCTCACAAATTTAGAAACCATGTTTTTGAGCCTGCAGTTCATACCATGAATGAATATTGTGAACTGCAGTGGTGTCAGCATATTCTCTGACGTTATTCAATAGTCGATGATGATGCATCTTATTAAAATCATTTTTAAAAATCCAGATAAATTGCGACTATCGCATTGCTATTGTTTAAGTTCTGCAAAGTCCTCAAAAATGAAATAACTAAATTGGTCATTTTCCTTTTTGAAATGCATTATTCTAATTCTCAGTTTGCAATGCCCTTCCATTCCCTCCTTTTCATGTTTGTTCCTATCACTGATGTTAAGCTGACGGATTTCTAATCCCCTAACATGTTCTGAACCTTTCTTACATCCAAGAACTTTATTAGAAATCCCTCAGCCTTCTGGCACGACACCAATTTCTAACACCTTTTTAAATGCCTGGAATCATGCCTTTGCTATCTGCTTCCTAGGTTCTACTCCAGTCGATGAATGCAAGCTATTCATGCCAGTGGTTTTATCAACTTGGGTTTGATTAGTTTATTTAAAATATCTCTTTTCATTTCAAATGCACTTTTCTCATTCTCATGCTCTGTGGCTTGCTGAATATTTTCTGTTTTTTTTTTCTGTCGTGAAGGAACTGCCTGAATATCTTTAGTATACTTCTGTTGTAACTCATCATTCTTTCAAAAATGCTCAGGTCCTCTGAGCAATAGCTTTCTTTTTGAAATGGATATGTTTGATTGGAAAGCAGAGACAAAGATGTTTTGTTTAATTTGGCTTCTAACCTTTACTCCCAGGATGGATGGCAAATACTGTCAAAGGGAGTTATAGATTTTTGATGAGGGTGCACGCTGCTTCAGAAATATCACAATTCTGGCAATATCAATATAAAGTAGCATCAGTCCCAAGACTTGTCTCCAAGTCACCATTATGGGTGCATGGTGGCTCAGTGGTTAGCACAGCTGCCTCACAGCGCCAAAGACCTGGGTTTGATTCCAGCCTTGGATGACTATCTGTGTAGAGTTTACACCTTCTCCCTGTGTCTGCGTGGGTTTCCTCCAGGTGCTCCGGTTTCCCCCTACAGTCCAAAGGTATGCAGGTTAGGTGGATTAGCCATGATAAATTGCCCACAGTGTGTAGGTTGGGGTGTATTATCTATGGAAAATGTAGGGTTACAGGTAGAGGGTGGGATGCTCTTCAGCGGGTAGGTGCAGATTTGTGGGCCAAATGGCTTGTTTCCACACTGTGGGGATTCTATGATTTAGATTTGAATTGCCAATCCTTTATCATTGCTTGGTCAAAATCACTAAATCAAAACTATTAGGAGTACATTCACCAGAGTCACTACAACAGTTCCAAAATTAGCTCACCATCACCTTCTCAAGGACACCGAGAGAAGGGTAGTATATGCCAGCCTTGCTAATGCTGTTCATAATCCCAAAAATTAATGATAAAATGGTTCTCACAGTCAAATTAAATCTGTTTTTGTATCTTAAAAAGTTCTTTCACTGGAGGATTTTATTTTATTTTGGTGAACTCAAACCGAAGAAAAATGCTTGAGGTGAGAGGGAAGGATGCATTTGGAGGGCACAGTGAGGGTGAATCTCCTGAGAATGTCCACAGAATCACAGATTTGTTCCCGTCATGAAAAAAGCTATTCAAACCATCATCCCTCCACCAACTCGCCCAGTCCAGGGATCAGAACTTCAAAATGCCTGATGTTTAAAATTATTTTGGGCAGAAGTCTAATTTAAGTGATCTTGGATTTAAATTTATATTGTTTTTTTTGTAGGAGGATCCCTGTTTACTGAGTTTGAGTTTGACTGATTATTTTCACATGTACCAAGATACAGTGAAAAGCGTTGTTTTACATGCAATACAGGCAGATTGTACCATATGAAGTTTATCACTGTAGCAGAACAGAGTGCAGAATACAGTGTTACAGCTGCAGAAAAGGTGCAGAAGAGCGATCAGAATTAACATTAGAGAGGTCTGTTCAAAAGTCTGATAACAGTGGGGAAGAAGCTGTTCCTCAATCTGTTCCAACATTTATTCCAACTTGTATATCATCTGTTTGACAGAAGAGGGTGGAAATGAGTATAACTGGGATGGGAGGGGTCTCTAATTTTGTCGGCTACTCTCCCGAGGTGGTGGGAAGCGTAGATGCAATCAATAATAAAAACACAGAGCTGAGTTACAGATAAATTTCTAGGTGTACCTTGCACAATGTAAACCAACAAACGGAAACAAAAGCAAATTGTACCTTGTAGCCCATTGATCTGCAGTAGTGCATATTCATCAACATACTGATCAATTACCCGACAAGGTCTCCATCCTCTTGGTGACACTATTACCATTTTAGACACATGAGCATCATTTCTGGGAGAAATTTGATGAATTCTTGTCTGGTAATACTGAGACATTGATCCCAGATTTTTCTGTTAGGGTGGCAATCCTGGCAAACGTTAAGGTCATGCAGCTTTTAAATATTCATACTTTCATCTCTTTCTTTTAATTCTTATTCCTAATGTGATGGGGGTTTGCTCTAACAGTGGGGTTGTGCTGTGTGTGGACCGAGCAATTTCATGTGAGTTCTTGAGCTTGGCCATTGTCACAAAATACAATGCAGTTCACCTCTTAGAAGATAGAAGCAGAAGTAGGCTGTTCGGCCCCTCAAGCTTGCTCTGCCAGTCAATATGATCATGGCTGATCATCAAGCTCAATTCCCTAATCCCACTCTTCCCTCCCATAACCCTTGATCCTTCATTTACAAGGTCTATAGTTCTTGAAAACACACAATATTTTGGTCTCAACCATTTTCTGTTGTAGTGAATTCCATAGGCTCATCATTCATTGGCTGAAAACATTTCTTCTCATCTCTGTCTTAAAAGGTTTACCCCTTATTCTTAAACCATGCCCCTTGGTTCTGGACTCCCTGGTCATTGGAACATCCTTGCTGCATCTAACCTCTCTTGTCTTGTTAGCATCTTATAGGTTTATGTGAGATCTCCCTCACTTTTCTAAACTCCAGTGAATATAATCCTAACCGACTCAATCCCTCCCCACGCATCAGTCCTGATATTTCAGGAATCAGTTTGTTAAACCTTCACCACAATCCCGCTACAATAAGCTCCTTCCTCAGATACAGGAGACCAAGGCTGCACGCAATATTTCCAGTGTGGACTCACCAATGCCCTGGATAACTGCAGCGAGACACTGTACTTGAATCCTCTCGGTATGAATGCCAGTTTACCTTCTTTAGTGCTGCACCCACACGCTCACTTGCACAAAGACACCCAGGTCTCGTTGAACATTTCCCTCTCACAATTTACAGACAAAAAGACAATAATTTGCCACTTTGTTTTTATTACCAAAGTGAATAAATTCAGATTTGATAGATTGATTGATTGTTTGATTGTCATGCGTACCGAGGTACTGTGAAAAGCTTTGTTTACGAGCAATAGACAATAGACAATAGGTGCAGGAGCAGGCCATTCTGCCCTTTGAGCCTGCACCACCATTCAATATGATCATGGCTGATCATCCTTAATCAGTATCCTGTTCCTGCCTTATCTCCATAACCCTTGATTCCACAATCCTTGAGAGCTCTATCCAACTCTTTCTTAAATGAATCCAGAGACTGGGCCTCCACTGCCTTCTGGGGCAGAGCATTCCACACAGCCACCACTCTCTGGGTGAAGAAGTTTCTCCTCATCTCTGTCCTAAATGGCCTACCCCTTATTTCGAGCTGTATTTCGAGCAATATAAGTAGATCAGAGTAAGCAAGGATGTACAAATCAGAGAGACTTAGACAGAGGCACGCAGGTTACATTGCACAGGGTGTGCGTAGGTGAGATCAATGTCAGCAAGGTCAGTATTATTTGAGGTTAGAGAGTCCATTCGTCATTCTAATAATGGCCAGGAAGAAGTTGTTCCTGAACGTGTTGATGTGTGTATTCAGGTTTCTGTATCTTCTGCGTGATGGAAGAGATTGTTGGAGATCATTACCAGGTGCGATGGGTCTTTGATGATGTTGGCAGCCTTTCTGCGGCAGTGTGCCATGTAAATGGAGTCAGAGAGTCATACATCATCAAGCCTTCTATTTCCCTTCTGTATTTCGAGTTGTTATTAGATATCCCTCTTGCAATAGTGGTGTCATCAGCAAACTTGGAGATGGTGTTCATACAGAATTTGGCACACAGCTATGGGTGCACAGGGAGTACAGTAAGGGGCTGATGACACATTCTTTTGGGGGGCCTTCAGTGTTGAGTGTTATTGTGGAGGGGGACAGTTGTCTATCTTCACTGATTGTGGTACGTGAGTCAGGAAGCTGAGGATCCAGTTGCAGAGGCAGAGCTGAGCAGAAATGTAAGGTCAATATGGAGGGGATAATAGTATTGGAACTGGAGCTGTGATCGATGAGCAGGAGTCTGACATAGGTGTCCTTGTTATCCAGATTTTCCAGAGACAAGTGCAGGGCTAGGGATATGGTATCCACTGTGGACCTGTTCCTTCGGTAGGCAAATTGCAGGGGAGCGAGGCAGGCTGGGAGACTGAAGTTGATGTGGGCCATGACCAGCCTCTCGAAACACTTCATGATTATTGAGATCAGAGTCACTGGGCGGTAGTCATTAAGGCACTTTGCATGTTCTGTCTTAGGTACAGGGATGATGATGGTTTTCTTGAAGCAGGTGGGTTTTTCAGCTTGTAGGAGGGACCGAGTGGTTGACAATGTGGGTGAATACCTCTGCCAGTTCGTCCGCACAGGATCTGAGTGCTCATCCGGGGAGTCCGTCTGGGCCCATCGCTTTCCTTGGGTTGATACCCAGGAAGAGCGATCTGACATCTGCAGTAGTGACCGAGGGAACAGAAGTGTTCAGGGTTAGAACATAGAACATACAACAATACATACAACTGGACTCCAGACTGAATATTTTCCATCAACCACCACTCGCTGCCTTCTTTCAGAAAGCCAATTTCTAATCCAAACTGCTAAATCACCCTCAATTCCATACCTCTGCATTTTCTCCAACAGCCTACCACGTGGAACCTTCTCAAAGGCTTTACTGAAATCCATGTATACCACGTCAACTGCCCTCCCCTCATCTACATGCTTGGTCACTATCTCAGTGAGGTTTGTGAGACACAACCTGCCCTTGACGAAACCATGCTGACCTATCTGAAATCAAATTGTTGCTTGCTAGATGATTATAAATCCTATCTCTTATAATCTCTTCCAAAGCTTTTCCTACAACAGACGTAAGGCTCACTGGTCTATAATTATCTGGGTCATCTCTACTGCCCTTCTTGAACAAGGGCACAACATTTACAATCCTCCAGTCCTCCGGTACTAAACCTGTAGACAATGACGACTCAAAAAAGATCATAGCCAAAGGCTCCACCATCTCCTCCATAACTTCCCAGAGAATCCTCGGATAAATTCCATCCGGCCGATGGGGACTTGTCTACTTTCACTCCTTCTAGAATTGATAACACCTCTTCCTTACTAACCTCAATCCCTTCTAGTCTAATATCTCGTACCTCATTCTTCTCCTCTACAATATTCTCCTTTTCCTGAGTGAAAACCGATGAGAAATGTTCATTTAGCACCTCTCCGATCTTCACAGGGTCCACACACAACTTCCCACTTCTGTCTTTGACTGGCCATATCCTTACCCTAGTCATACTTTTATTCCTCACATACCTATGGAAAGCTTTAGGATTCTCCTTTATTTTACCTGCTAAAGACTGCTCATGTCCTCTATTTATTCTTCCTAACTCTCTATTTAAATCCTTCCTGGCTAATCTGTAACTCTCCATCGCCTCAGCTGAACCATCTCGTCTTTACATCACGGAAGACTTCCTCTTGCACTTAACAAGAGATGCAATTTCTGTAGTAAACCACGGTTCCCCTACCTTATCACTTCCTCCCTGCCTGACAGGGACATACCTATCAAGGACACACAATATCTGTTCCTTAAACCAGCTCCACATTTCCATTATCCTCATCCCCTGCATTTTGCTACCCAATTCTATGCCTCCTCAGTCTTGCCTAATTGTATTGTATGTGTTGCATGTACCTACCACTAAATCAAACACCTGGCCTGGTTCATTACCAAGTACAAACAGGATGATCTTCACTTGAACCAGATGGGTACTAATATCCTGGGTGAGAAATTTGCTGGTGCTATTTGGGTGGTTTAACTAGCTCAGCAGGGGGATGGGAACCGGAGGTGTAGTTCCAGTACACAGGAGGATGAGTAGGGATGGCATGGACAGGATTTCACAGTCACAAACATGTGCTGGCAGACAGCAAGCAGTTACCTATCTATGCTGAATATTGGGGCCACATGAGTTTGTTCCCCTGTTCAGTGAGATCATAATCTGGTCTCTGAGGAGAATGATAGTCTTTTGCCCAAAACGTCGATTTTCCTGCTCCTCAGATGCTGCCTGACCTACTGTGCTCTTCCAGCACCACTCTAACCTAGACTCTGATCTCCAACGTATGGGTGGCACAGTGGTTAGCACTGCTGCCTCACAGTGTCAGAGACCCGGGTTCAATTCCCACCTCAGGTGACTCTCTGTGTGGAGTTTGCACATTTTCCCCGTGTCTGTGTGGGTTTCCTCCGGGTGCTCCGGTTTCCTCCCACAGTCCAAGAATATGCAGGTTAGATGAATTGGCCATGCTAAATTGCCTGTAGTGTTAGGTGAAGGGGTAAATGTCGGGGAATGGGTCTGGGTGGGTTACGCGTCGGTGTGGACTTGTTGGACCTGTTTCCACACTGTAAGTAATCTAATTTGCAGTCCTCTTTTTCACCTATGTCATTATCCATGACTCGTGAATTTCAATTATCCAAATGAATGAACATCTGAAATCAATATGTCCAAACAATTTATATTTTCCAGAAAAAGACTCAATGAAATTTTCCAATAATTTAACACATTTTAATTTCAGCCATTTCTAACAACCGCCTCTTACTTATGTGCCACTGTATTTGCAAGCTGTCATCTAAGTGGGCCAACATTGGAGGTTGGGTGACTGAAGACTAAACTTAAAGGGTCTCGATTTAAGACAAATATAAGGAGGAATTTCTTCTCTTGAAGAATTGTTGAGTCTTTGGAATTTTCTTCCATGCATAGATTGGAGACTCGGTTGTTGAATGTATTCAATACTGAGTTAGATTGTTAATTGACAAGAGAGCAAAGAGTTTTGGGGGGAGTTCAGGAAAACTGGCCTTTGGCTTCAGTTGGATAAAACCCATGATCTTATTACCTTGGTTGGCTGGTTTGCAATGCAGAGTAATGACAATTCCAGAACTGGTTGAGGTTACACTGAAGGACTGTCATTCACAAACTTTTCCCTCACCTGAGGCATAGTGACCCTCTAGTTAAACCATCACCTGTCATTTCTCTGTAATGATCGAGCAGCCCCATGGTCCAGCAGGAATATGGTGGCTTTAGCCTAATGCACTGTTAGGCCTCGATCAGACCATCCCTCGGGTGATGATACTGACAGTGGTACGGTGTTACACACAGGAGAATATCAATTACCACCCATTGCTGAACACTGTTTACAGATGGAATGTTAATGTCATTAGACCCAAATCAGGATTCAAAAAGCTGATGGCATGTTTCTGTCAGAGTCACCCTTTGATTAGAGGAGTAGGAGCTCATCAGATAGCTTTGTATGAAGTAACATCCTCTCTTGTGATAAACAGATCATTGGCTTTAAACATTGAAGCCAGCTGAACAGAAGCTGGAGGAAAGGACTTCACAAAACTCTTACTGGAGCTTTTAATATTGGCAGGGATGTTATTGGCTCTGAAAGACAGAAAAGAGTGATAAACATTCCTCAGGTCAGACAGAATCTGTAGTAGAAACAGACACATTGGCATTTCAGGTTGTGCTCATCATGACAATGATGAAATGTCAATTTGATTTTGGAACATTTGTCATGGATCATGTGTATAGTTACAACAAATGCTACCGACTGCCAACCTGCGTAGCCCTGCTGCCAGTCTTTGATACAACCTAATGCTGTGCTCAGATCAACATGAAGTTCCTTTCGTAGGAACTCAGATACAGGTGGCATCAGTTACATAGACACACAGAAACCATGAGAAAGAGTAGGCCATTCAGCCCTTGGCCATACTCTGTCATTCTATATGTTCATGGCTGACCTTCTATCTCAATGTCATATTTCTCCCCAGACCTCTTGATACTTTTTAAAATCTAAACATTTATCTATCTCTTTCTGAAATGCACTATAGCTAACTCATTTCTCATAGAGTGAGAATGAGTTCACCTCGCTGGTAAAATACAGCATTCTTTCCAGAAATCAGACTTAAAGAAAGGTCAGAACTAGAGGCAAGCTGCAGCAAAGCTTGGAGCTATTTGTTGTTTTCTGCCCTGATATAAAAAGCAGACGGGGGAAATATTGGCAGAACTGTGTAAGCAAAATTATTCAAAACCCAGTGATTTCAGTCATGTGACTATGACTCTTAGGTGAGCTACCGTAGATTTAATGGGTTGTTTTCGATGTCTACTATCAACACAATTGTACATTGTAGGAAGTATCTTTTCATCAGCATTAGCACCATCTCAGAGATAGTCAGTTGTGGGAGTTTTTGTTCAAATCAACCCAGCTGGGAAGGACCAGTGGATGTAGTTCCCAATGTGTGAATTTGATTAGAATATCTACACAATTCAAGGGTTAACAATTCCAAGAGCTGGATAAGTTAGACTTTGTTCATTGGAAGTTTCCAGAACACTTATTGTGGTTTGGTAGCCATCTTAAGTCCACTAAATAACCATTAATGAAAAGCAAAAATAATATAGTATTAAGGAGAAAACCTTCTCTTTACGTTTTCTGGGTGTGACAGCTATGGTCATAGAGAGGGCGAGGCTTCAGGCTCTGATGCTGACTTGTATATCTTTTTTGTATCTCTTCAATCTTCCTTGGATTGTTAGTTACACAGTGTTCAGCTTTGGAGTCTGGCAAGGCAGACCCATACACTATTGAGCTGTCCAGGAGCATGGAGTGTGAAGCCCTGAACAATACACATTGATCTGGAAATGGGATTGAAGATAGTTGCTGGAGGTTAAGACAGCAGCTGGAGTACACTGAGTAGCTGGAAGACACACTATAAGCAATGAAGACCTGCATTTGTTTAACAGCTTGTGGTGTAAAATATCACAGCATGTTCCAGGCAAACATAGACACTGAGGAAAAGGAATGCAACGTTAGGGCAAATGGCCAGAATTCAAAATATTAAAGGAGGAGGAAAAGAGGTGGAGGGAAGGTATTCCAGAGTTCTGTGTCCAACTGGCAGTGAAAAATCTTAATGAAGGAATAAAGAGTGTGGAGGAACTAATGAACAAGAGATTAGAGATGGTAGAATGTCAGCTTTCTGCAGGATTGTGTAACTACACAGGATAAAGTTCTGCAGACTTGTCCAAGTGCAGAAGGTAATTGCAATAATGGGCAGTCCATTTAAAATGTTGCGCGAGGATAGCAAGTTGAAAAATCTACCCCATTAATTTGACGAAGGCATGGATGAAAGAATCTGTGGATGTATGACCTTTAAGTCACTCCTTCATCATGTTCCAGGAGGAACAGCGCAGTTTTGAAGCATGTTTACAAAGAAAAATCATTTGGCAGTGTTACCCTACTGGCCAAATCAATTAATCTTTTAGCACCAGAATAAACAGGAGCATAACCTCACTGACACCAACATGGGCACAAGCAGCAACACCAATATCTTGTCTGATTAAACCAAGTGATGAATTAAAAAAAAATCACGAGATAAAAAGCATATTTAAGCTTAAATCACTGAAGGGAGAAAAGTAATATTCATCCTGTCAAAATTTTTAATCAAAAAATTGGCATGAGAACAAATTCTCACTGCCTGTCTCATACACACACTGACTTTTTCACTAAATTTATCAACAGGATGAATTTCAACACTAGGTCTTTCAAGGAAATTATTCCCGTGCTGTTAAGTGTAAGTCTGTCTATCTAGCAATCATTGTCCTTGAAAAATAATTCATTGTGTGAAAGACTTTGAGGTATTTTACCATGTTGAGGCATTTTGTCATTTTAAAGCACCAAAGCATTGATGATTAAAGTTTTCTCTGTTTTTATGAAGTGGAACATAGAACACTTTGATAACAGACCTATTTGAAGTATTATCTGCCTTCTCATACTGATACTGATCATTCCACAATGTGCTCCCAGCGTTTTCTGTTACTGCCTCAGAGTTCAATATTAATTCCAGTTACTTAGTGCAGTGAATTCCATGATCAATATCTCACTTACTTCAGGCTTATTTCTGTTAACAGGATCAGCTGGGCCGAGGAGTGGCAGATGGAATACATTTTAGATAAATGTGAGGTGCTGCGTTTTGGAAAGGCAAATCAGGGCAGGACTTATGAACTTAATGGTAAGGTCCTGGGGAATGTTGCTGAACAAAGATACCTTGGAGTGCAGGATCATAGCTCCTTGAAAGTGGAGATGCAGGTAGACAGGATAGTGAAGATGGTGTTTGGTATGCTTTCCTTTATTGGTCAGACCATTGAATGTAGGAGTTGAGAGGTCATTTTATAGCTGTACAGGACATTGGTTAGGCCACTATTGGAATACTACATACTTCCTACAGGCCTCCCTCCTATAAGAAGGATACTGTTAAATTTGAAAGAGTTCAGAAAAGATTTACAAGGATGTTGCCAGGGTTGGAGGATTTGAGCTATAGGGAGAGGCTGAATAGGCTGGGGCTGTTTTCTCTGGAGCATCGGTGGCTGGGAGGTCACCTTAAAGAGATTTATAAAATCATGAGGGACATGGATAGGATAAATAGACAAATTCTTTACCCTGGGGTGGGGGAATCCAGAACTAGAGGGCATAGGTTTAAATTGATAGGGGAAAGATATAAAAGGAACCTAAGGGTCAACTTCTTCATGCATAGTGCAGACGTACTGCCAGAGGAAGTCGTGAAGCTCCTACTGCTCTCTGAGTGAAAATCTTCCCTCAGACATCTCCCTTAAACTTTCCCCCTCTTACCTTGACCCTGTGCCCCCTTGTAATTAAAACTTCAACCCTAGGAAAAAGCCGCTGACTACCCACCTTATCTATGTCTTTCACAATTATGTAGACCTCTATCAGATCTCCTCTCAGCCACTGTCTTTCTAGTGAAAACAATTCCAGTCTGTTTAACCTTTTCTCATTGCCAATGTCCTTGAGACCAGGCCACATCTTGGTGAGCTTTCTCTGCGCTCTCTCCAAAGCTTCCATGTCCTTCTGGTAGTGTGGTGACCAAAACTGCGCACAATATTCCAAATGCAGCCCACCAAGTGTTTTATATCGTTGTCACATGGTTCGCCAACTCTTGTACTCCATGCCCCAGCCAATGAAGGCAAGCATGCCATGTGCTTTCTTAATCACCTTGGTCACCTGTGTGGCCACTTACAGGAAACTGTGCACTTGCACACCCAGATCCTGTATGTTGATGTTCCTAATGGCTCTGCCATTTACAGTGTAATTCACACCTAAATTTGATCCTCCAAAATACATCATCTCACATTTGTCTGGATTAAACACATCTGCCACTTCTGTGCCCAAGTCGCCAATTTATCTACATTCTGTTCTATCTTTTCACACAATCATTGGCACTATGAGCAACTCCACCAATCTTTGTATCATTTGCAAATTTACTAATCTGTCTCTGAGTACATTTTAAGCAGAAGCTTTCTATGCAGACATTTTAATTGAACTATATCACAATAATCTATGCCTGTAACAGAGTGGTATGTCCCAAATAATTGTGGAGTGCAATCCTTCTCAAATGCTAAAGCCAGTGCAAGCTCCATGTGTGTGTGTGTGTGAGCTCCATTAGATTTAACAATGGCATGACCAGTGGTTTGGAGTGTCACCCAGTTACTGCGGATCTCAGCTCAGGACGCACTGCGTACTAACTAGCTTGCTCTCCTTGCTGCCCATGATATTAATTATCCAGTGAAGATGATCACTGATCATGTTTGTGAAGCTCCCAATATATCAGGAATTAGGAAGAAAAATGAACTCTTCTTTAAAACATCATCAGTGTGAAGAGTAATAATGCCAGTGGATAATAAGAACCTGGAGAACAAGAGACTTTTAGGGAAAATCAGATTAAGTGGCTGGTTTATTTTGGCTGGTTCTATACTTAGCCAAAAGTGCTTCCTCCAAGAGTTGTTCAACATGGAGGAGTACTGATTCATCAGCCGAGGGAGGGAGGTATGTAATCATCAGAAGGAGGCTTCCTTGCCCATGTTTAACCTGAAGCCATTAGACTTCACAGGGTCCAGAGACAATGTTGAGGACTCCCAGGATAACTCCCTCCCAACCGTATCCCACTGTGCCGCCACCTCTGCTGGGTCTGTACTGCTGGTGGGACAAAACTTATCCAGGGGTGTTGATGGTGGTGTCTGGGACACTGAATGGAATATATGATTGTTTCTTGACTAGTCTGTGAGACAGCACTCCCAATGTTGGCACTAGCCCCTAGATGTTAATGAAGACAACTTTGTAGGGTTGACAGAGTTGTCTCTGTCGTTGTCTTTTCTGGTGCCTTGGTCATTGCCAGGTGATCCATCCGATTTCATTTCTTTGTTGAGACTTTGTAATGTTTGATAAATTGAAGGACTTGCTCGGCCATTTCAGAGGGCAACAAAAGTCAACCACAATACTGGGTCGGGAGTCACATGTCGAACAAGCCAGGTAAGGATGGCAGTTTCCATCCCAAAGGGACATTCGTGATCTAGATGGGTTTGTCTGAAAAGCAGCAAAAATCTCATGGTCATTAGTAGATTCTTAATTCCAGGTTTAGTTTTTACTGAATTCAACTCACCCGTCTACTGCAGCAGGATTCACTCTCAATTCCCCAGGATATTCAAAGAGTTTCTGAACTGATAGTCGAGATAATACCACATGGTGATAACCTCCCCATAATCTGCTCACCCCAGCCAGACATCATTGAAGTCACAAAAATCCCTCAACCTCTATCTTCATGAGGAATTTAAGTGCTCAATCTCTTCTCCTGTGATAGCATCCCGTTGTTTGCATAAGGCTGCACCTAGCACCAATCACCAACAGGAACAGCTCTCTGGCTCTCAGGTTCACTAACCTGACTTTGCTCCTGGTCTTTTCCTGTTTCCCATTTATCAAACTGCACTGAGTTACTGCTTCCCACTGTCTCTCATCTCCAGCTCTCCTTGGGGCTTGCTCAGTTCGAGCTGTGTAGAAATCTAGAAACATTGAAGAGAGGAACAGCAGCCAGGCCATTATAGCCATCGAACCTGCTCCATCATTCAATATGATCAACGCCAATCATTCAGGTCAATACCCTAATCCCACTCTCCCACCAAACCCTTGGATCCTTTTTGTTACGAGAGCTATACCTGCCTCCTCCTTTAATCCATTAAATGTTTTGGCCTCACCCACTACCACAGGCTGCCCACTCTCTGGAGAAGAGCTAACAACAACACCTCAGTCCCATCCACATGGAGCTGACAGCTGTCTGCTTTCTCTTTAGATCTGGATGAATTTTGTCACATCCCCACCCCCCCCCCCACCCTGCCCTTCCACCACACATCCTGGTCACCAGACCACTCTGTCATGCTATTACCCTTGGTGCTCTGGATATATTTTTACCATCTCCGAGCACGTGCAGTCTGTTCTATTTGCTAACCAGAGCCCTGAGTGTTATAATCCTCAGCACAGACTCTCCACAACAAGCAACTGAAAACCAGCTACAAGTCAGGTTTCCTACAGCACAGAGGTATCTTCATTACCTCGAAGATCCAGGCTCGGGTGACCTGAGAGGGGGGGTGGGGGTGGAGGTGTGGGGGCCAGGTAGTGGGGAGGAGGGGCTGGTGACTATGGGTAGTAACATGAACCTGATTCACTCCAGTGATGTGACAAGATCAGAGGGGTCACCCATTGCACTCTCCATCTCAATTCTATTGGAAGTTAATGTGAGCATCTGGCTCATTTTTCACCAGTATGCTTTAATGTTGGCAATAATTCACTTTATTGTTAAATCAGCCACATGTTAACTTTCAGAACATTGAGATAGGTGTGTCTTTACAATCCCTCTCAGTGGAACTTCTATAAATGATAAGATTTACATATTGACAGCTCATTACTGGACTCGTTTATTCCAAATAAGCTATGTACAATCCCTCCAATGGCAGAATGAGAGCTTGGATTCTGTTTACGAATTCTGTAAATTGAAAGCTGTGCTCTGGACTGCTGGAGCTGCAGTTGGATTGCTATAAAGTTTCAGTTCATTTACTTGATGCCCATTTGGGGGTTTGTACACTCAGTTGGCTGGATGACTGATGCCAGTAGCGTGGGCTCAATTCCCACATTCCCACAAGTTACCATGAAGGTCTCTCCTTCCCAACCTCTCCCCTTACCTGATGCATTGTGACCCTTAGGTTAAACCACCACCACTCATCTCTCTCTGTCTAATCAGGGAGCAGACTTATGGCCAGGTAAGACTTTAGGGAAAAGAATTGGCAGACCTGAACTGGCTAGTGCCATGTGTGACTCCAGACCTACTCCAGCGTGGTTAACTCTGAACAGTTCTTCAAACTGGCTGAGCAAACGAACCAGTTGTATTCAGGCAAATAGAGATGGCTTTAAATGTTGTTTTTGTTGTGATGCCTATGTTCCAAGAATCAATACTTGGAAAAATAAAACACACACACAGAGATAGCCCAGAGACATCTGTTGGATAATGAATGGAGAAAAGGAAAAGGATTGTAGTGAGGTCAAACTGATTTTTGAAGAGTAAAGGGCTGAGACACTGAGGAAGGAGGGAGGAGAGTAAATAATTTACAGAAGGAACCTCCAGAGAAAAGAATTGTTGAAGAATTAGCTGCTTTTCATGGAGACAGGAATTTAGGAATGTAAAATGGTAAGTGTTAGAGAGCGAGAGTGTGCATTCAGAGTTATAAGGGATCACATAAAAATGATAATTACAATCCAAAGAATATTTCAGATAAAGGAGGCAACATGAAAGTCCCTGTATTCCTAAATAAATTAAGTTTATAGTTTTAGTATTAGCAGGAAGCATTCTAATGGCTCCCACACTCCACACCTAACACTAGCTCTGGTTATTGACAATGACCCCAGTATTTGTTTGGTGTTGACTGTGTTACCTGGTCCTCACAAATTCATGCCTGAAACTGGAGTTTCCCTTTCCTTCACCTTGTTCCGGTCTCCATGCAGTCTCTGGTAAAGCTGGCAAAAGGACCGAGACAATTGCTGGTGCTTTAAAAGCCTTCAGAATATCTTCTGTCTTCCAATAGCAACCTTTAATGTAATTCAATGTCCTGATCTGCTTCACTGAGGCATCATAAATAGAATATGATATTCAGCCACATGAGAAGATATTAAGGGAGTTGACCAAAGTTTTGTCAAAGAGCTGGATTCTAATCAGCTTCCAAGAACAAATGCAAGAGGTGGGATTTTAGAAAGGAGATTTCAGAATTAAGGGCCTGAGCAGCTGAAGGCTTAGCCATTAATACAGATGCAACTAACAGTTTCCATTCATTGTTGCTGCCTCTACAAATTTCACTAATTTGCCTCTGCCTTTGTACAAGTTCTCACATGTTTTGAGGAAGGGTCACTCGGCCTGAAACATTAACTCTGATTTCTCTCTGCAAGTGCTGCCCGACCTGCTGAACTTTTCCATCAATTTCTATTTTTGCCTCTCCCTTTGCACCTTCTTTTTGTCAGCCCACCCAAGTTTGCTCCTGTTTGATGCTATTGGAGTAAGGTTGGGAGCTTTCAGTTCATTTCTAATGGCACCTATTGTCCTGGTGATGAAAGACCATAATCCATTCCACTAAATAAAATGTACAAATACATATAGAACATAGAACAGCACAGCACAGTACAGGCCCTTCGACCCTCGATGTTGTGCCGACCTCTTATCGTACTCTAATATCAAACTAACCTACATACCCTTCATTGTACGACCTTCCATCTGCCTATCCAAGAATCGCTTAAATGTCCCTAATGTCTCTGACTCTACTGCTACCGCGGGTAGTGCATTCCACACACCCACCAGTCTCTGTGTAAAGAACCCACCTCTGACATCTCCCCGAAACCTTCCTCCAATCACCTTAATATTATGGCCCATTGTCATAAGGATATGGCAGGGATTACACTTCATGCCAAATGACAGAGAAACCATTAGCCTTCCACTCTCCCAATTGGCAGAGAGATGTCAATGTGAAAAATGTGATATAGTTTCTAATGAGAAAAGCAGCAGTGAAGGGTAAGGGAGGATTCAAATTCCTGCGCTTGGGCAAGTGGTAATGAGAATGAAGGGGAAAGGATTAGGTGGTGGTCAGTACTTTTCCTTCAGGAGTGTAATTGGGGTGTCTGGAGCAGGGTTTGAAGATCCCCCTGTTCTTCCACATGGCCAAGAAACCTGCCTTTAGCCCTGTATTCTGCATTCAAATTCGATCTTCCAAAGTGAATCACATCACACTTTTCCAGGTTGAACTCCATCTGCCACTTAGCCGAGCTCTGCGTCCTGTCACTGCCCCACCGCAAATTACAACAGCCCTCCACGCTATCCACAACTCCACCAACCATCGTCATTGGCAAAAGTACCAACCCACCCTTCCACTTCCTCATCTAAGTCATTTATAAAAATCACAAAGAACAGAGGCCCCAGAACCAATCCCTGTGGAACACCACTGGTCACCAAGCTCCAGCCTGGATAATTTCCACCTACTACCACCCTCTGTCTTCTATAGGCCAGCCAATTCTGTACCCAGACAGCGAAATGTCCTTGTATCCCATGCCTCCTTACTTTCTGAATGAGCCGACCATGGGGAACCTTATCAAATGCCTTGCTAAAATCCATGTACACCACATCCACTCCTCTACCTTTATCAATGTGTTTTGTCACATCCTTTAAGAATTCAATAAGATTCGTGAGGCATGACCTGCCCCTCACAAAGCCATGCTGACTATCTCTAATCCAACAATCGTTTTCCAAGTAATCATAAATCCTGTCTCTCAGAATCCTCTCCAATACTTTGCCCACCACAGACGTAAGACTGACTGGTCTATAATTCCCAGGATTATCCCTATTCCCTTTCTTGAATACGGGAACAACACTTGCCACCCTCCAATCATCTGGTACTACTCCAGTGGACAATGAGGATGCAAAGATCATCGCCAAAGGCGTAGCAATCTCTTCCTCACTTCTTGTAGTCACCTAGGGAATGTTCTGTCAGGTCCAGGGGATTTATCTATCCTTCTGTTTTTCAAAAGTTTCAGCACATCCTCCTTCCTAACCTGTATCAGTTTGTTTCAAGCTGTCCTCAGAAATGTCAAGGTCCCTCTCAGTAGTGAATACTGAAGCAAAGTATTCATTAAAGGCCACCTTCTCATACTCCCTCCACTATCCCTGATCAGCCCTACCCACACTCTAGTCATCCTCTTGTTCCTTACAAGTGTTGAATGCCTTAAGGATTTCCTTAATCCAACCTGCTAAAGTGTTTTTCATGTCCCCTCCTAGCTCTCCTAAGTCCATTCATCAGTTCCTTCCTGGCTATCTTGTACTCTCTAGAGCCCTGTCTGATCCTTGCCTCCTCAACCTTAAGCTTCCTTCTTCCTCTTGACTAAATGCTCCACTAAATTCCCTTGTCACCCTGAAGGGAATACAGAAGAACCTCAATTATCCAAATATCAATTATCTAAATATTGGATTATCTGAAGGGGATCTCAAGGTCCCGATGGAAACATTACGTCAAAGAGCTGTTTCAACCCCAATCGCATCTTTTGTTTACAGGTACAATGATTAAAAACAAACTCGGCTCACTGAGATGCTGCCACGGACAGTCCTGGACAGTCCAGGCCCCATCTCTAAATGACTGACTTCCCGCCCTCTCTCTTTCCCCCCCGACACTTTCCCTGGAGTTCTAGATAGAGGTGTATCCTAACCTCCCCCCTCCCCTTCCCCAGAAAATCTCTCCAACATTGTCCTGTAGGGCAGAGGTGGAACCTGTCAAAAAGTTGTGTGTGTGTGCGCGCGTGCGCTATTTGGAGACTTACCCCACAAAGGCAGTAGCCTTGGTGTACAGTCTGGCTGCCTGGGGGGGAGGGGCAAATGGGAGGGGGTCGGCGGTGGGGATGGATGGAGGTGCAGGGTTGGAGGTGGGCGGAGGGGCTGTGTTGGACGGAGTTGGAGGCGGGGTTGGACTCTCGGACAGCAGTGTGCTGCTATCTGATCTCCTGTACGGGGAGCAGACTTCATAGAAATTCTAACCCCCATAGGAAATCAATTAATCGAATAGTCAATCATCCGAACAAAATCATGCCTGCCCATCTCGTTCGGATAATCGAGGTTCCTCTGTATTGGAAGTCGAATTCCCACTCATTTCAATACGTCCCCAGACTCAGCCACGTTGTGACACAAAGCTGTGGAATGAAGCCTAAGGAAGATGTGGATGCTTTGGAGAGGGTGCAGAGAAGATTTACCAGGATGTTGCCTAGAATGGAGAATAGGTCATACGAGGATCGGTTGAGCGTGCTAGGCCTTTTCTCATTGGAACGGCGAAGGATGAGGGGTGACTTGATAGAGGTGTATAAGATGATCAGGGGAATAGATAGAGTAGACAATCAGAAACTTTTTCCCCGGGTACAACAGAGTGTTACAAGGGGACATAAATTTAAGGTGAAGGGTGGAAGGTATAGGGGGGATGTCGGGGTAGGTTCTTTACCCAGAGAGTTTTGGGGGCATGGAATGCGCTGCCTGTGGGAGTGGCAGAGTCAGAATCATTGGCGAACTTTAAGTGGCAATTGGATAGGTACATGGATAGGTTCTTAAACTAGGACAAATGTTCGGCACAACATTGTGGGCCGAAGGGCCTGTTCTGTGCTGTATTGTTCTATGTTCTATGTTCTATGTTCTACGTTCTATGTTCTATGAAGCCAGTGCAATTCCAAAATGGGGAATGGGCTGATGGAATAATCTGACCTCAGGGAGTGTTGACCTGTCCTTTATTTGTTGTGTAAGGCTAGTTCCATCCTCTTGCCTGCCATCCTGAGTGATGGAGGGAAGCCCAATCTGAAATGTTAAAGCATGATGCCTTTGGATTGACTTCTGATAGTTCATTGGTCAACATTGTAATTAACACGGTGGCACAGTGGTTAGCACTGCTGCCTCACAGCGCCAGAGACCTGGGTTCAATTCCCGCCTCAGGCAACTGACTGTGTGGAGTTTGCACATTCTCCCCGTGTCTGCATGGGTTTCCCCCGGGTGCCCCGGTTTCCTCCCACAGTCCAAAGATGTGCAGGTCAGGTGAATTGGCCATGCTAAATCGCCCATAGTGTTAGGTAAGGGGTAAATGTAGGGGTATGGGTGGGTTATGCTTCGGCGGGTCGATGTGGACTTGTTGGGCCGAAGGGCCTGTTTCCACACTGTAATCTAATCTAACAATTGGGCCATTGCTCTCCGTAGCATCCGAGGAGCAGGAAAATTGATGTTTCGGGTATAAGCCCTTCATCAGGCTTTTACCCGAAACAATGATTTTCCTGCTCCTTGGATGCTGCCTGACCTTTTCAGCACCACTTTAATTTCGATCAGATTTCCAGCATCTGCAGTCCTCACTTTTGCCTGTCAAAAATTCATTCCCTATAGCATTGTGAGTGGGAAAGCAACGAGGACTGTAATGGCCAATCCAATGGAAATGAGATCAATACCTTGCCATTTCAAAATGGTAGCTGGCAACACAGGCTGAAGGGAAAAGTACAGCCAGCCTTTTGAGTGTCAATCCTGGGATTAGCAGGATGACTTAGGAACAGCAATGAACACTGTTGAGATTCATTGCCATCGAACGGTTCGTTTACAGGGCTCTCAGCAGGAAAAGATTTTTTCTGGCTCATGAGATCTCCTCTGGCTCTGAGGGGGGGCACTTTCTGGGGACTAGAATTGGGCCTGATCAGACCAAGCTGACTTGTCAATCTCTTCTGTCATGACTGTACCCCAAGAGGTCTACTTGCCCTGGCAGGGAGGCTTTTATTGGAGGTTTCTTGGAATAACTTCTCTGCTTTTCTGTTTGTGAATTCATGTTAATGATCAGGAGTACAAGAGTTCACAAAGTAAAACACTGTCCTCAGCAATAAACACTATGTGATTGCAACCAGATTGGGTGGCTGTGTGGTTATAGGATGTGAAAATGTAGGATAGTGTGTTGGAAGGATTGTCTTCACTAATTATCCTAGCTTTCTCTCCTTCACCCCTCTTTCAAAATTTGACTTTCCAAGAGGAAAAAGGATCTGCAATTAGCAAAATGAATGCAGTGAAAATGGAAACAAACAGAAAGCAAAGGAAACTAAATACAGGAAGTTTAAAGGAATGAGGAGACAAGCAGCAATTATGTTTCTTTTATTGTTTAAAGTAAAGAATTGGTTGCTTCAGTCAACCACATGATTTATTGAAGAAACCAATAACTGTTGCAGTAGCAATATTAGGGTTAGTAATGTGGGAAGAAAGGCCTGTGCTTGTGACTTGAATTCAGAAATAACAGCTGCCAAGATGAAGAAGGTATGTTTAGCTCAGTTTGTGTGAAATTGTTTTTGTTCTTTATTATGAAAGAGGCACCATCCGATTTAGTTGGATCAGACTCACATTCAGAAATCAGTGAATGTAACTTACACAAAACAATTCAGCAGCATCAGGTTAATATCAAACGGTAATTCTCAACTGGGAAAACTTCCTTCTAGATAAATGATGGAATTTCTGCCAATGCATAAATTAAATCTGAAAGATTCCCAGTGATAGCATTGCGTGTCTTCATCATCACCCTTGCTGATTGATGTAGTTGGATATTAAGCCTGTGCTGCATCACTGCGCATTGGAGATTGGTAATTACACTGAAATACTTCGAAAGGGACTGAATAAATAGTGAAGAAAGTGAGGACTGCAGATGCTGGAGATCAGAGCTGAAGAGTGTGGTGCTGGAAAAGTGCAGGCAGTCAGGCAGCGTCCAAGGAGCAGGAGAATCGACATTTCAAGCATAAGCCCATCATCAGGAATGAGGGGGTGGCCCAAGGGGGCTGAGAGATAAATGGGAGGGAGGGTGGGTCTGGGGGGAAGGTAGCTGGGAGTGCGACAGGTAGATGAAGGTGGGGGTGAAGGTGCTAGGTCAGAATGCAGCGTGGAGTGGATAGGTGGGAGGGAGGATTGACAGGTAGGATAGGTTGAGAGAGCAGTGCCGAAGGATAGGTTGAGAGAGCAGTGCCGAGTTGGAGGGTTGGATCTAGGATAAGGTGGGGGGAGGGGAGATGAGGAAACTGGTGAAATCAACATTGATCTCATGTGGTTGGAGGGTCCCAAGGCAGAAGATGAGGTGTTCTTCCTCCAGGCATCAGGTGGCTCGGATTTGGCAATGGGAGAGGCCCAGGACCTGCATGTCCTTGGCGGAGTGAGAGGAGGAGTTGAAGTGTTCAGCCTCAGGGCGGTGGGATTGTTTAGTCCGTGTGTCCCAGAGATGTTCTCTGAAACATTCCTCAAGTTGGTGCCCTGTCTCCCCAATGTAAAGGAGACCATATCGGAAGCAATGGACACAGCAGATGACATGTGTGGGTGTACAGGAAAATCTCTGTCAGATGTGGAATGATCCTTTGTAGCTTTGGACGGAGGTGAGTGGTGGTAGGCACTCGTTTTGCACTTCTTGTGGTGGCAGGGGAAGGTGCCGGGAGTGGGGTGTGGGCTGGTGGCGGGGGGGCAAGGACCTATCAAGGGAATTGTGGAAGGAATGGTCTCTCTGGAATGCTGATAGGGCTGGGGAGGGAAATATACCCCTGGTGATGGGGTCCATTTGTAGATGGCAGAAATGGTGGAGGATGATGTGTTGCATCTGGAGGTTGGTGAGGTGGAAGGTACAGACAAGGACGGTTCTGTACTTGTTGCGATTGGAGGGGTCCATTGCTACTGTCCATCTACAGTGGTCTCAATGTGGTCTCCTCTTCATTGGGGAGACAGAACATCAACTTGCATAAAATTTCAGAGAACATCTCTGGGACACACATACACACACCAACCCCACTGCCCTGTGGCCGAACACTTCAACTCCCCCTCCCACTCTGCCATGGACATGCGAGTCCTGGGCCTCCTCCACTGCCAAATTCTAGCTACCCGATGCCTGGAGGAAGAACACCATTTCTTCTGCCTTGGGACCCTCTAACCAAATGATATCAATGTGAATTTTACAAGTTTCCATATCTCCCCCCCAACCACCTTATCCCAGAACCAACCCTCCAACTCGGCACCATCTTCTTGACCTATCCTACCTGTCCATCTTCATTCCCACCTATTGACTCCACCCTCCTCTCTGACCTATCACCATCACCCCCACCTTCATCTACCTATTGCATTCCCCGCTACCTTCCTCCACCCCCCCTCCCCTCCCCCCCGTTGTGCCTCCCCCCACCCCCCACCCAAATACCTGATGAAGGACTTATGCTTGAAAGGTCAACTCTGCTGCTCCTTGGATGCTGCCTGACTGGCTGTGCTTTTCCAGCACCCCTACACTTTTTGAGTCTGAATAAATAATGTAAAGGTGAGAATGTTGTCTCTAGTTATAAAAAATTACTAAAGGTGAACAGTGTGAAATTGAAGTTTCGATGACCGGCGTGGTGAGCGACATGGTTTGCAGTGAATAATAAACTATCATTTTATGTATTCCATTACACAGCACAACAGAAGCAATCACTGAAACTAATAAAAATACAGAGAGCAATGGCCCAATTGTTAATTAAAATATTGACCAATGAACTATCAGAAGTCAATCCAAAGGCATCATGCTTTAACATTTCAGATTGGGCTTCCCTCCATCACTCAGGATGGCAGGCAAGAGCCTTACACAACAAAGAAAGGACAGGTCAACACTCCCTGAGGTCAGATTATTCCATCAGCCCATTCCCCATTTCGGAATTGCACTGGCTTCATTCCACAGCTTTGTCTCACAACGTGGCTGAGTCTGGGACGTATTGAAGTGAGTGGGAATTCAACTTCCAATATTTCCTTCAGATGTGTATTTGTACATTTTATTTAGTGGAATGGATTATCCTCTTTCATTGTGTGTATCACCATGGCAACAGGCACCATTAGAAATGAACTGAAATCTCCCACCTTTACTCCCACGGCTCATGAATTTGGCACCAAACAGGAGTAAACTTGGGTGGGCTGACAAAAAGAAGGTGCAAGGGAGAGGCAAATGTGCGAGTTTTATGGAGGCAGTGAAGAGAGTGGGATGTGGTGGCCTCTTTGTCCTGAATGGTGTCAAGCTTCTTGAGCGTTGTTTGAGCTGCCCCCATCCAAACCAGATCAACCACAGAAACCTTATCAGTCCTCTCTATTACATTTTCAATCAAACATACTTGAACATGACTTGTATTTAACTATTCAAAAAGCTGTCCATCGGTGAATTTAAACTATCTGGCTTGTAGTTGCTGGGTTTATCTTAGAGTACAGCCATAGTAAAAGCAGGGGTGGACTTGGAGATGAGTGGATGATTGTAAAAGTTCAGGAAAGTTGCAACATATTATACCCTACAAAGAACCTGTTCCCAAATGTTGCCAGGGTTAGAGGGTTGGAACTATAGGGAGAGGCTAAATAGGTTGAGGCTGTTTTCCCTGGAGCATTGGAGGCTGAAGGGTGACCTTTTAGAGGTTTATATAACCATGAGGGCATGGATAGGGTAAATAGACAAGGTCTTTCCCCTGGGTGTGGGGAGTCCAGAACTAGAGGGTATAGGTTTAGGGTGAGAGAGGAAAGAAATAAAAGGGACCCAAGACGCAACTTTTTCATGCAGAGGGTGGTATGTGTATGGAATGAGCTACCAGAGGAAGTGGTGGAGGCTGGATGGGTATGTGAATAAGAAGGGTTTAGAAGGATAGGGGCCAAGTACTGGCAAATGGGACTAAATTTAGGATATTTGGTCAACATGGGTGAGTTGGACAGAAGCGTCTGTTTTCCGTGGGGTACATCTCTATGACTCTGTGACTGTCATATTTTTGACATTTTTTTAACCTTGTGCTCTGATCATTTACATGTGAGGACACATGCACAGGAAATGGCAGTCTTGGTACAGGTGCCAATCCATAATGTTTCAGCCTCCTGGACAGAGACAGGATCCTGTCACCACCTGACCATGGAGGCAGCTGCTGAATAACACTTCCATTTTAATTTTGGAGCATGTGAATTTACTTGCCTCATATTTTCCTGCTGAACACCTGCCCTCATTGCAAACAATAACCTATTGTCTCATAATATTTTGCCAACAATATGGCCACCTGTCACTGAACATGCAACTCTTTTGTCAATTTTGATGAATGTTATAAATTACTCAACAGACTTTCTTGATGCAAGCAATACATTTGGAAAAACAAACAATTTCAAAGAAAGACTCACCCTTTTATAGCAATGTACATGCCTTTAGGTCATCCCAAAGTTACATTCTTTTGAAGTGTAGTTACAGTGAATGCAAAACATCACACTGAGAAATTTTGACTGGCCATGTTAAACCATAAGTTTTAAAAAGTAAATTTACAACAGCAACTTATATTTATACTGATTTTAATGCAGTAAAAGATGATAAGGTTCCTCACAGGAAAGTTATCAAAGAAAATGTCATAGTAACTTTAATTAGATTAGATTAGATTACTTACAGTGTGGAAACAGGCCCTTCGGCCCAACAAGTCCACACCGCCCCGCCGAAGCGCAACCCACCCAAACCCCCTACATTTACCCTTTACCTAACACTACGGGCAATTTAGCATGGCCAATTCACCTGACCTGCACATCTTTGGACTGTGCTGTGAGGCAGCAGTGCTAACCACTGTGCCACCGTGCCGCCCTAATGATGAAAATCCTGAACGCTGAGATTTAAACATTTGAGGTGACGGAATATTTCATCGAAGCTGAAGATTTCAGGAAACATCTTTTGAAGGAGAGTGTGAGAGAGAGTTAGAGAAAGAGGTAATTTCAGATCTTACGCAGCTAAAGCCAAAACTAGGAGCCGTAAATATAGGATAGCAACATATTGATCTAATTCTGAATTCAGGAGAAGCCTTTTTGCTAGTGTGTGGTTGGAATATGAATCTTGTAACACATGGAGTAGTTGAGGTCCAGAGCATAGACATGTTTATGAAGGACAGGATGGGGAAAGGATTCGAAGGATAGGTTTATAGGATTAGATGAAGTTGGGGTTCATTTGAATTTCATCTGTAAACAACAGAGTGCAGTTGGGCTGAATGATTCATTCCTGTGCTATAAATTCAATATAATAGAGGTGGTTTTGAAATATATTCTTTAAGATTAAATAGTTGGAGCTGTCACAGTGCGTTTAACAACTTTATGTAATATAAAGCAAATTGCCTCAGGATCATAAAGTCATTTAGGTCTGTCTGGGTGGCCTTGGGCTGAACAAATAAATTAAATGTACCATATCACCATGGGTTTGCGGTTGTAAAGAATTTAGTGCTGTTATGATGATTTAAGTTCCAATCCTATGGTTAACAAATGTTAATTTTTATTAAGTCAGAAGTACAGAATAAGTCCACTCATTCCTGATGTTTTCAACTCCACACAATTTGAACAAAAACATTACAATAACAAAGCCCCTTCAATGTTCACATTGTATTGTTACAACATAGTTACCACACAATCACTACAGTGGAGATGGAGGGCATTCAGCCCATCATCCCTACACTAGCTCAATTATCGATTGCCAACCTCCTGCCTTCCCTCTTGTCCCTGCATGAGGCTTTGCTGCATCCAGTGTCTCCAACCGTTTCTTGATTTCACATGGAATCAAATTGGCTGGAGACTGGTATCTGTGATGCTGGGGACCACTGGAGGAGGCTGAGATGGATCATTCACTCTGCACTTCTGGCTGAAGACTGCTGCGAATGCTTCAGCCTTAACTTCTACAGCAAAGTGCTGGTCTCTTCCAACATAGAACATAGAACCCTTTGGCCCTCGATGTTGCGCCGACCTGTCATACTAATCTGAAGCCCATCCCACCTACGCTATTCCATGTACGTCCATATATGTCCAATGATGACTTAAATGCACTTAAACATGGCGAATCTACTACCATTGCAGGCAAAGCATTCCCTTACTACTCTCTGAGTAAAGAAACTACCTCTGACATCTGTCTTATACCTATCTCCCCTCACTTTAAAGTTGTGTCCCCTCGTGTTTGCCATCCCCATACTTGGAAAAAGGCTCTCCCTGTCCACCCTACCTGACCCTCTGATTATCTTATATGTCTCTATTAAGTCACCTCTCAACCTTCTTCTCTCTAACGAGAATAGCCTCAAGTCCCTCAGCCTTTCCTCGTAAGACATTCCTTCCATACCAGGCAACATCCTAGTAAATCTCCTCTGCACCCTTTCCAAAGCTTCCACATCCTTCTTATAATGCGGTGACCAGAACTGTACACAATACTCCAAGCGTGGCTGTACCAGAGCTTTGTGCAGCTGTAGCATAACCTCCTGGTTCCGGAACTCAATCCCTCTATTAATAAAGGCCAAAACACTGTATGCCTTCTTAACAACCCTGTCAATCTGGGTAGCAACTTTCAGGGATCTGTGTACATGGACACTGAGATCTCTCTGCTCATCTACACTCCCTAGAATCTTACCATTAGCCCAGTACTTTTCATTCCGATTACTCCGTCCAAAGTGTATCATCTCACACTTGTCCATATTAAACTCCATTTGCCACCTCTCAGCCCAGCTCTGCATCCTATCTCTGTCTCTCCGCAACCTACATCCTTCATCACTATCCACAACTCCACCGACCTTAGTCATCCTTCATCACTATCCACAACTCCACCGACCTTAGTGTCATCTGCAAATTTACTAACCCACTCTTCTAAGCCCTCATCCAGGTCATTTATAAAAATGACGAACAGCAGTGGACCCAACACCGACCCTTGCGGTACGCCGCTAGTAACTGTACACCAAGATGAACATGTTCCATCAACTACAACCCTCTGTTTTCTTTCAACAAGCCAATTACTGATCCAAACTGCTATGTCTCCCACAATTCCATTCCTCCACATTTTGTATAATAGCCTACTGTGGGGAACCTTATCGAACGC